>NC_067478.1:44572649-44817649 GCF_947179515.1 Apodemus sylvaticus | reverse complement strand
TAAGGAGCTCACACTGTAGCCCAGACTGGCCTTGAACTTTGGACAATGCTTGTGCCTCGGCCTTCCAAGCACTAGGATTGCAGGCATGAGCCACTATTGTGACATCCAGTTTAGTTGATCCCAGAACTTTCCAATGTGTCTACTCTTGGGGTGTATCTATTTAATAAAAAAAGCTCTGGTACTCTGATCTTTGTCAGTGGGATCTCTGTAGCCATTCCTTTTCTGGCTTTTTGACCCTCTGCCCTCTAAGGCATCTGAAGGGATTCATTTAAATCTCCTCAGATCTCATGGCTTCTCTCTCAGTGCCCCAGATAAAGTTCCAGCAGGCTAGGTCTCCCTGCTGTCTGAGGCTGTTGCCCTTGTGAGAATGATTTTGCCCAGTAATCGCTGGGCTTGTTCCCACATCTCCTTGTGTTTATTCAGATACTTCTTATGGAGGCCATCATTGAATATCAGGGTTAATGCTATGGGTCTCCTTATTATGACGTCATACTCCCCTTCCTTGTTCTGCTGTTGTTATGAGATTTATTTTTTCCAACATTCTCTATAAACCATAACTGTTTGTTTACTGCTTGCCAGTTAATGCAGGACCAGCTCTCACAATGTACACTTTTCAATCAATGTTTTCACTGCTCTGTGCCCCATTGCCTACTGTAAAGTTTGCTACATAGTTGGCATTTGATTGATTATGTTTTAATGTTTCTTTTGGAAGTAACTTTTTAACAGAGGAGCAGTAGCTTCAGGAACAAAGTAAAGTACACTTTACTCAGCAGACCCATATGCCCCTAACACGCCAGACTAAGAGGGCATCTTCATGGGTACCATTCTTTCTAGGTGATCTCTAATGTGTGTTTGGTCACACTGTGAAGCCCACAATTGTGTTACTTACTGGGAAAGAAGAAACTATTTCTAGTTGTGGTGTGGCTAAGCCCTCTAACCCCTCTAGCTGGGATACAGAAATGCCCTTAATCCCAAACAATGAAAATAGTTAGTTTGTAGAAGGAAGCACCATGTTTGAAAATGATGTCTAACTGTGTAGGAAAGTGATGGATCAGAGAAAGATTTGACAGAATAGGATGTACCCAACTCTCATGAAAAGAGAGGAAAAAGAGACTACTTTAGAGAGCAGTGCAGAGAGGCAGAGAAGGAAGGAGGAGGTTCTACCATGATTGTTTTGCAGAGACAAGTTGAGAGAACAAGCTAGACACGGGTGAAGACAGAACAAGCTAAAGAATCAGAAGGAGCCAGAAGATTAGAAGATATCTTCAAAGTTAGTATGAGGCCAAGTAGAGCAATTCGGGAGAAACTAGATAGAGTCAGTCAGCTTGGAGAGGAGGTTGAGCCAGAACAGCTGAGTTGAATCAGCCAATCAGAGCTCAGAAAGAACTAGAAAGGGTGAGACTTACTCTCAGAGGCTGAAAACATTCTAGGCCTAGATTAGATTGTATGGAGGCTACAAGCCTCCAGGACTAGGCCTTGGCTAACAAACACAGGAAAGTAAACATCAGAGATGACAATTAAAAGGGAGATTAAAATTACTCTCACAAATATTCTCAACTAAGTAGGCATTTTTGTGGGTACTACCTTTTTCTTATTCGATATATTCTTTATTTACATTTCAAATGATTTCCCCTTTCGTGGATCCCCCCTCCCCCAAAGTCCCATAAGCCCTCTTCCCTCCCCCTGTTCTCCAATCACCCCCTTCTTGTTTTCCTGTCCTGGTATTCCCCTACACTGCTGCTCTGAGCCTTTCCAGGACCAGGGGCCTCTCCTTCCTTCTTCTTGGGAATCATTTGATATGTGAATTGTTTCTTGGATATTCTGAGCTTCTGGGCTAATATCCTCTTATCAGTGACTGCATTTCATGTGTGTTCTTTTGTGAATGAGTTACCTCACTTAGGATGATATTTTCCAGTTCCACCCACTTGCCTAAGAATTTCATGAATTCATTGTTTTTAATAGCTGAGTAGTATTCCATAGTGTAAATACCACATTTTCTATATCCATTCCTCCGCTGAGGGATATCTGGTTCTTTCCAGCTTCTGGCTATTATAAATAGGGCTGGTATGAACATAGTGGAGCATATGTCCTTATTGCATGCTGGGGAATCCTCTGGGTATATACCCAGGAGTGGTATAGTGGGGTCCTTTGGTAGTATCATGCCCAGCTTTCTGAGGAACTGCCAGACTGATTTCCAGAGTGGTTATACCAGTTTGCAATCCCATCAGCAGTGGAGGAGTGTTCCTCTTTCTCCACATCCTCGCCAACACCTGTTTTCTCCTCAGTTTTTGATCTTAGCCATTCTGACTGGTGTGAGGTAAAATCTCAGGGTTGTTTTGATTTGCATTTCCCTGGCGACTACTTTCTCTATATGGCCTCTAAGGGGGCATCTTTGTGGGGACCTCTCTTTCTGGATGGCCTCTAACTTGCTAGACTGAGAGGGGATCTTTGCAGGTGCCTCTATTTTGAAATGGTCTAATTTATAATACTGGAATCTTAGGAATGTAAGATATTCACAGACTTTTTCTGGAAACGTCCTTCGCTGATGGAATGGGTACTAGGCAGAACGTGGGGATTGTTTTTCCAGAGAAACATTGTGTGACACATGGGCCTGAGTGACATGTGTTTATGCTTCTATTTATGTTTTTGTCTTCTCCCTGTGGTTTGAGAGGGCACAACTTTGTACACTTGTTTGAGGCTACAGTCCAGGGGTCCTACAACTGACTTTCTGATCTTAAAGCAGATTCATAGGCATGGTGACAAGACAGAGACAGCTGCCTAGCGGTGTGCCTGTTGTTCTGAGAGGCTGCAAGGGGAGGCATGCAGGACTGTCCTCCTCTTCTCTGTGGCCTCTCTCCAATGGAGTACCCCCAAGGGTTCTGTGATACTTCCTCCCTATAGTACTCCTCTGACTTGGGGTGACCCAACTTCACAATAGGGCAGGGATGGCATCCCCTGGTGGTAAATTTGAGAGAAGCTGATGGCGCTGCCCATCCCAAAAAAGTTTGGGAGCCACTCGTTTAGTGAGTCAAGGTTCACAGTTCCCAGCCCCCGAGTGGGGGTGGAGTGGCCGTGACAACAGCTGTCATTCTGGTTCTGAACAGGCATTTCTGGTTTGGGTGTAGAGTCGATGCAAGCAGACGATATGAAACAATGCTATAGAGCTCGGCCTGGGACAAGCATGTAAGTGGGTCAGGTTGGCTTGGATGACACTGACAACCACAAATTGCCCAATCTGTCCCGTACTGCCTAGAGCATGCTTCTGCCAGCGCTGCCAGCCTCTGCTTTCATTAAACCCTCCCTTGCTGGCCATCGCTGCCGAATTTTACATGACCAGGAGCAACAGAACAAGCAGGAAGGATTCCATCTGACCAGCGACTTCACTGCAATAAAGACAGCTCTTTGTGGAATTTACCCATGTATTCTTGCTTATTTGGACCCACGGATTTGAACCCTCAGAGATCCCTCCGTTTTTCACACTTTCCCACACGCATTCCAACCACCCACTAGTTCCTTTGCTTCCATTTGAACGATAACCCTTGTCCTGGCCCTAGTTCATAGTTATCTCCAGTCCATCGAGCACGAAGCCACTTCTCCAAGTGTGACCCCGCTTCAGGATCACTGGAAACTTGCTAGGGAACCCAGACTCTCTGGCTCTACCCCTGACTTCTGACTTTCATATTCAGAAGGTGGGGCCCAGCAATTTGATTTTGACAAACCCTCTGAGTAAGAACTTCTGGGCCACCGAGGGAAAATCACTGGGCAGATTCACCTGCTACAGGCATTGTTTCATCAGCTGCCATGAACAACCTGAAGGGCTCCTCCTTCTCTACAGCAGTTAAGCTCTAATTTAATCCCAGCCCCGGATGGAATTCCGCATCCTCTACATCACATGGGCTCCTGTTCTTCTGCATTGCCTGGGCTCCAGTCAGACCTCTCTTCTCTTCCGTTCCTGTCAGTCATTCCATGTCACCTCCAACCCAGACGTTTCCATTCTTACTCATATCCTGTGCACCCTTAGCAGCATAAGCCATGCTTTACTCCTGAGCCCAGCCCAGAGTTTCTTCCTCCCTCTGAAGCTATTCTGGGCCCATGTGTCCACACGGTCTAGTGGATTGTACAACACCCGCCCATTGTGTCCAGCATCCAGTCTGCACTGTGCTTCTATCTAGTCCATGATAAGCTTCTTGGAGTTTTGTGACAATAAATCTCTTTGTATTGCATTATGTAATTATTTTCTTCTTGTCTGTAGCAGGGTTCCCAAAACTGGCCTAATATGACAATCCCATACAGTTGTGGGAAACATGGCCTCCCAAAGGCCCCACCACAGCTCTTAGCACTGGCTTCTTCAATAAACACTCAGTGTTTCCTTCCTCCGACCAGTTTGGCAAATACCCTAAGTGCTCAAACTGTTTGTTTTGATTTTGAAATGGCAACTTTTCCACTGTTTACTAAACATAAAGGCAGGCGAGAGCCTTGGCCAGGCCTGAGTCTGGCAAACCGGAAGTTTGGGAGGAAAGAGCCTTTGTGAGGCACACCTTTTGAGCACCTGGTGAGTTACCTGGGGTGGCCTAGGTCTGACCCAAGAAGTTTGGGTGGAACACGGAGGAAGGCAAGAGGGAACAGATACTGGGAGGAGAAGAGGAGGTGGGAATTGAGAAGAAATCCCTTCAAGTGGGCATGAGATTTCAGTGATTGTTTCTGCAAAGAGTGGTGCCTCTCACTGCCTGGCTGGCGAGTGCCAATCTAAGGGGTAAGACAGGAGAGGCGAGGGAGACGCCAAAGGGAATGGGAATAAAATGCTAACCCATCAAGCCAGAGAATTGTTTTCTCCCAAAATAATACATTGTGGAAATCCATCTTTGAACATCGCACCTGCATGTGATGGCGCATGCCTTCAGTCCCAGCACTCCGGGGCAGAGGAAGACATGGGCTGATCTCTGTGAGTTTGAGGCCACCGTGGTCTACATGATGAGTTTCAGGCCAGCTAGGGCTGCAGAGTTAGATCCTGTCTTGAGTGTGAAGCAGAGTCATGTCATTTGGGCCAAGTTATAAACTTTTCTAGATACGTTTAGCCCAGACAGTTTAATAAACAATTCAGGTAATTTCTGTTTTCTGTTGGAGCTGATACTAACTCTGATTTTCCCATTCTCTCCTTCACCTTAAAAAAGTAGCTTTAAAAAGGTTTTGTGGGGTTTTCTGTTTTATTTTTTGTTTTTAATTTTTTTTTCATTTAACATTTTTATTTTACTTTAGAAATGCCAGGTTTGTGCCATATAGGAACATTATGAGTACAGTTACAAAAGACCAGTAAAAAGTCCCAGCCACGTGGAGACCTCCATATATATACTCCGGGACTTTGGAATAAACATGTTTTTATGCTTAGATGTCATTTTCTTCGGTAAGCATTCCAATACTTTTAGCAGCATCCTGATTCAAACGACTTCCACAAGTTAACAAGGCAGCCTATGAAGTGCCTGTTGCAAAGGTAATGAGCTGCCTATGTGGTGGCAGCCAGTTACCTCAGCCTGTCCCCCCAGGAAAGTGGAGCTGGCCGTGGAACCCAGGGCCCTAGGAGCATGTCACCAGAATGGCAGCGCCTCAGACTGCGCTTGTCTTCCTGCCCACGTTGACTCTGAAAAGCTGAGGATGACTTCTGAAAGCCCACTGGAGTCCGGAACCTGCCTTTCCTTCTCATCCTTTGTCCCTGCTCATTCAGTTTATTGCTGTCCATCATTTGTGTCAGTGTTTGTCTCCTCATTTTCTGTCTGTCTGCCTGCCTTCCTTCTTTCCTTCCTTCCTTCCTTTCATTCTTCCTTACTTTAAAAGTATGGTTTCTTGGGATTAAACTTAGAGTCTTAAGCTTGATTGGATGACTGTGCCATTTTCCCAGCCTCTGCTTGGTTTTTGTTAGAGTTTTTATTAGATATATTCTTTATTTACATTTCAAATGTTGTCCCTTTTTGTGGTTTGCCCCCCAAACCCCTAACCCATCCCCCCTCCCTCTGCTCACCAATCCACCCACTCCCGCTTCCCTGTCCTGGCATTCCCCTATACTGTGGCATCGAGCCTTCTCAGGACCAAGGGCCTCTCCTCCCTTTGATGTCCAACAAGGCCATCCTCTGATACATATGCATCTGGAGCCATGGGACCCTCCGTGTGTACTCTTTGGTTAGTGGTTTAGTCCCTGGGAGCTCTAGGAGTACTGGGTGGCTCATACTGTTGTTCCTCCTATGGTGCTGCAAATCCCTTTAGTTCCTTGGGTCCTTTCTCTCACTCCTCCATTGGGGACCCTGTGCTCAGTTTAATGGCTGGCTGAGAGTGTCCCCCTCTGTATTTGTCATGTATTGGCAGAGCCTCCCAGGTGACAGGAGCTATATTAGGCTCCTGTCAGCAAGCACCTGTAGGCATCCAAAATAGTGTCTGGGTTTTATAACTGTATGTGGGATGGATCCCTAGGCGGGGTAGTCTCTGGATGGTCTTTCCCTTAGTCTCTGCTCCACACTTTGTCTCTGTATCTCCTCCTGTGGATATTTTGTTCCCCCTTCTAAGAAGGACCAGAGAATCCATGTTTTTAATTTTTGATACAGAGTTTCTCTGTGTGGGCTGGGTTATCCTAGAATTTGTTCTGTAGACCAGTCTGGCCTTGAACTCAAAGATCTGCCTGCCTCTGCCTCCCAAGTGCTGGGATTAAAGGTGTATATCACCATTGCCTGTTAAAAGCTGTATTTATTTTTGCTCAAGTTTTATGGATTTTTATTAGTGTACAAAGACAAGAAAAAATAACACCTAATTTAACAACCAAAATTTCAGAAGTGCAACCCAGTCCTGAAAAAGTGTCAGTAACTGAGATGAATGGAAACAATGACATAAAGTTCACTGTCACAGTAGCTGAGTGTACTGAGTATGAGTGCCTGCCTGGTCTTCATGTTCTTACACCCTCAGACCCCAACCTGAATGTTTGACCATGTTCACTGTTTGCATGACGAAGTCTTTGACTTTGGAGCTACTCAGATCACTTGGGATCCTGGCTCTCTTGAATGCACGTAGCACAGTTTTGTTAATAATTAACATCTAATACTAATATTTAGTAAGTCTATATACAAGACCTTGCCTTCCTTACCTGCAGTGTGGAGATGCTGACATCTTATACAGCTACTCTGAAGATGGACTGCAGTGAGGTTTGGAGAGCACATAGTGCCAGGCACTTACCAAGTATTCCATGAGTATGAAGGCTTGATTATAATAACGAAACTTTATTTATTCATTGTGTATGTCTGGTATGGCAGTCAGAGGAGAACATGTGGGAATTGGTCCTCTCCTTCCACGATGTGGGTTCCTGTGATCCAACACAAGTCATCAGGCAAGTGCTTCTACCTGCTGAGCCACCTAGCCAACCCTGACAGGCAGCCTTCAAGGCAGAGGCCACAGCAGAAGGAACAGCATCTGAGACAACCTCATGAGTTACCCCCGGATCTATGTTCGCTACTTGTGCTACCTTGGAACCTTCACTGAACTACCCGGTTCCTCAGTTATGGTCCTTGCTTTAGTGCTAGTACCTAACTCATGGGGTCACTATAGAAAACAAAGTTATAAAGGAAAGGTGCTTAATTCAGCGTAGGGCATTGGAAATCTACCCCACACATACTGGTTATAGTTACAGATTTCTTCCTGTGCTTGTTGGTCTGGAGATTTTCTGACTTTGAAGACCCCTCCCTGTGAGCCTGGAGAGGCTCCTTCTCACCCATGTGTGCCTGAGTCAGGGCTCCTACCTGGTAGTCCACACCTTCTGGTCTGCCGCCGTCATTCATCTCTACCTTGATTTTTCCTTCTGATTTGTGAGTATGAGGTCAGGGATCAAACCCAGGGCCTCTAATGCTGAGCTATACCTTTATGCCTTCCTTGTTTCCCGTGTTCTTCTCTTTGTCCAATACTCAGCAAATAATGAGTTACTCATGAAAGAAATGGTTAAAAACAAGGGCACAAGGATGCTGACAATATATTTGGTGTTTAGATGATTTATTATTATTGTTGTTGTTGTTTTTGTTGTTGTTGTTGTTACTAGAGGCAAGGTTTTACTATGTAGACCCAACTGGCTTGCAATTCACTATGTAGACCAGGCTGGGCCCAAACTCAGAGATCTTCAGCCTCTGTCTCTGGAGGACTGGAACTAAAGACATGAACCACTATGCCTGGGTAGACCAATTTTGAGAATAAAAAGGAAGAAAAATAAAACAAATAAAAAAAATCAGGAAACTATGGAATGTCAAAAAAGGAGTCAATGATGGAGACCAAGTAGAAACTTCCCTAAAACAAATAATCTTGAAATGACCCCTGGTTTCCTGATATTGAAATGAAAGAAATAGGACATATGTGTGCTGGCTGAGAGATAAGGTCTTTTACCCTTTCACCCCATTTATTTACTTTCTCTCCCTCCTTCCCTCCCTGCTTCCCTCCCTGCTTCCCTCCCTCCCTTCCTCCTTCCCTGAATCCCTCCCTACTTCCCTCCCTTCCTTTCTCCCTTTATTCTCTATGTCTCCCAGACTAGCCTGGAATTCACTATGTAGCCCAGGCTGACCTCAAATTTGCAATTCCCCTGCTTCAATCTGCTGAGTTGGGTTTTAAGGGCCTGCACTACCATGCCCAGCCCTCTTCCTTTCTTCCAAGTTTTCTGCAGAGAACTCTAGAAATTCACATTGTGGTTGGCTTAACCGACTGATGGGTTCTCATCCCTCCTAGTGTTTCAGATGACTCTCCTGCCTCAGTCGCTTACCAGAGCATGTCCCCTGGGTGTCTCTAAGTGTGCTGCAGGAAGCCCTGGTTACCTTCTCAGCAGCGCTTCCTCTTCTGCCCACAGGTAGACCTCTTGTTCTGCAGTGGATCAAACTCTCCCCTGCACTAAGGAAGTACTAGGTTTGTCCCCATTGCTCAAATCCCAATGCTCTGGTTTCATTTTCTGCCAGTTTTGATTTGGTTGAAGGCACATCTTTTGTTGTTTTGGGAACAGGGTACCGCTATGTATCCTAGGCTAGAGTGACAGCCACAGGCAGCCCATAATTCTGGCAAGTGAAACATGAACAGAGTCCTTAGGGACACTAGTAAATGCATCCTTGTTCTTAAAGGTAAGAACTGAGAAGAAGCAGCCCTTAGCATTTGGATTGACATAATCAAGTGTAGTAGCTTTTCCTTCAACCATGAAGGAGCCTGGGGATAGGAAGATGGAGAGTGTTCTCTAGCAGGAGGTTGGCTAGACTGGGAGCCATTTGCCCTGGGGGTCTTTGGTCAATGAGAAAATATCTCCAAGAGCAAGACTTATTTAAGCCAAGCCAACTAGGATGCTGTCTGCTCTGTGCTGTTGGAAGAGCTCTAGATTACATGAAATTCTTGTTTTCCCTGGGAAAGCCATTGTCCTTGTTGGCCTCATAGCTTCAAGTCCGACACCACTGTCAAAGCCTGAGCCTGGGATGATCTTCTTTATGACTCAGTTTAGCCTTTTCCATGTTCTCTTTCTCCTGTACCATTTGTTACCCTCGTCCTATTCCTTTTCTCTTCCTTCTCCTGCGCATCCATCTCCTCTGCCTTCTCTTTCTCCTTCCTTCCATTCCCTATATCCTCCCCACCCCCACCCGTACCCCCTGCCTTTAAATGTAGGAACCGTCAATATGACATTTTGGTGTTCCTTGTTCCAAGTACACTATCTGAAAACTGTAGATACTTGAATGCATCTTCAATGGTTCTGGAGTTACAATGAAAACAGCACTGCACAGCAGTCTGCAATTGGATTTACACATGTTTTTTTTTTTTTGGTGACAGGTGTATGGTTTAAAGGGAGGAAGAGCTTGGCTCCTATCTCAAGTTTTACTTTGAAAACTGTCACAAGTGAAAGGCTTCCTGTCAACAGGCTAAACTTTTTTAGCTTGTGTGTGTGTGTAATATGGTTGGTAGTACTTTGTAGTGCTGTTTTGAGGGTTAAAGGAGATGCATGCAGGTCATCATTGTGTATTACTGCCTGACTAGGTATGTAGGTCTATAACCTATATAAAACCAGGAATATTCTTAGAACATCTTCCCTGGTTTATTCTAACACACACAAATGAGCTCCTTATCCCCCAAGAACATGTGATTCTGATGATTAAGATAGTTCATTTCCCCAACTTTGTCCCTTCTACCTACATTGGAACTTGGATCAGGTGACAAAGAAGGAGGTGTCAGTATGTCCAATGCTTCTAACTGGGCCAAGTGGAACTGGGTCAGAGACTACTTGATGAGGAAAACCACACTGTCCATTGAGAAAGATACAGCATGGACATTGTGAATGACAACTATTAACCGAAGCAAGGAACGAGGAATGATAGGGACCATCTCTGTTCTAATTCTGACACCGTCATGTCAGATATTCAACTGACCTTCGTCTCCTCATCTCAAGATCACTTTTCAAATATTATGCTATATGGGAGAGGAGGAATACAGGAGTGGCAACAAGGATGCAGAGACAACAGTTTTGCACACCAGTCTACACATGGGTTCTCATGTATTCATATAGAGTAAACTAATGGAAAGAGTTGGATTCTAGTTTTGAGTTTGACTCCACATTAATCTTAAGTTAAGGACCAGTATCTCACAGGACTTTGAACTTGCTCAAACCCAGTGCAATTGAAATCTGTACAAAGGAACACTCAAGCTTCTTTTGCAATCTAGGCTTAGTAGGATTTGTTGATGTTTTGATTGCATTCACTCCCTATGTATTTTTACCCAGCAGGTGTCTGTGGATGAGAGGACTGTCTTTCTAAAGTCAGAAGCCATGATACAGACACCATGCCCTGGGAGTAGTTGTTGCCAGATGAGGAAACGGAAGAATGCACAAGTAGGTCATGAGTCCCCCAGTCAAAAGTGGAGGAGGCTTGGCAGCTGGCTGCTGTTGCTGTTTGCAGGGGAAGGGGTGGCCATTGCAAGAGTAAATCATGATATATGCGCGCATTGCAGACATGAATCAAGGACACGATGTTCAGGCAGTATTGAAGAAAGTAATGCCATATGTCAATCATGGATCTTGCCAATCTTTTATCTTCCTTTCTTTCCACACTACACATGCCTTAGAAAGACTAGAAATCAAAAGGAAACTGAGTATTCCTACAGTTCAGTCTACACTTTTACCTCTCTTATATTTACATTTCTTTTATCATCTTCCTTATTTTTTTTATGACAAGCATTTGCTATGTACTCCAGGCTAGCCTTGAACCTGTGGTGATCCTCCTGCCTCGGTGTTGAGATTTACAGCAGTGTGCCAGCATATTCAGGTTTCCTTCCTAATTTAGAAAGTTGGTTAGTTGGTTGTTTCAATTTTAAGTCCTCTCTCTCTCTCTCTCTCTCTCTCTCTCTCTCTGTTACCTAGGATGGTTTTGACCTCCTGTACTCAGGTTGATTCTCCGTGCTCAGTTTTCCCAGTAGCTGGGATTGCAGGCCTAGGTCAATGTACTCAGCTTCTTTTCTGTATCTTACTTTTTTTTCTCCCTTTATTCAGTCTTAGATATTAAAGACCACAATTCAACCATTCAAATACAGTGTCAGTTTTGCATTTCAATTACTTCTTCATAATAGTAAGTACAGTTGTTAAGTTTGTCTAATGGATTGTTAGAAGAGTCGCCGAAAAGTTATCACAGTTTCGCGAAGAAACACATTCAAGGATATTTAAAACAATACGTTTCTGGGTGTGAGCTCCAAGACAGCTCATGCGTGAGAGAGATGGGGAAGAAGCTGTAGGGAGGGTGACCGTCAGAGTACTGACCACCCACAGACCATCTACCCAACAAGGATAAAAAAAGGGCCTGAGCAACAAAGAACTACGCAGCCCAAGAGTCAGTAAGTAAATGAAATAAACACACAGGGAAAGTTTATGGTTTACAAGGAGGTAAGCCAATACAATGATACATCTCAAGTATCAACATGGATATGCGTGTTAGGGGAAAGTAAATGTACTAGAGGGAGGGGAAAGAATGAATGGACGGACAACTAACGTGTTATCGAGTATCAGCAATGACCACTCTCCATAAACGGGATGGTAATGGCTCTCTGTACCTGGGGTCCTGAAAAGCAGACATGCTGGTGGCAGAAGCAGGGCCTTGTTGACAGTAGGAGAGTTCAGATATCTGTGACTGGCCTAGTATGAGTCAAGTGTTATTTCCATAGAAATATGGGCTCTCAGTGTCCCCCAAATAGGACAGTGTGATACAGGCCAGTGCACCCTCTCTATCCAGTGAAAGGCTTCCTGGTAAATAGCTGTGGATGTGGCCATGCTGGTCATCATTCAGAAAGACATCAAATATTCCAAAGGCATTTTTTTTTTTTTAGCATTCTTCAGGGAGCAACTTTACATCTGCACCATTATATAGTGTTCAAAACTCTTCTTATCTACGGTGGCATCTGCTTCTCCTAGAGGGGCTAAATCATCATTTTAGGTGCTTCAGGATGAGAAGTCTGCAACTCCAGGCGGCTCAGAGAGTCCCAGGGTCGGAAGTGCCACTGGAAGAACTAGCTGACCCCTGTTTCCTTCGTGTGAGAATAGACAACTGACTAAGCTGTGTCTCTTTTTGCTTTAAGTTCTAGGAAGTTCAAGTTCAGATTTGAAATACCCATGAAAGACTTGATTTGCTTATGGCTTCCGAGCTTGGGTTCTTGGTTTTTAGTCTTTGGTTGGATTATTTTTTTCTCCACATTGCTGCAGGCTACGTTCAGTCATCGGTAGAGTAGATGAGTGCACGATAAATGCATAAACTTCACAAGAGTTTTAAAACTCCACCACACTAACAGCATATTTCTCCGGGAAGATCCAGTACTTAGCTTTTTGTGAGCCTGACCACAGTTAGAACTTCTGTGCTTGGACTCACAGCATCATTAGAATTTGAAGACTATGCTTAGAAAATGGTCTGCCAAAACTGGACATGAGACTTCCAGAGGACCCTGCTATACCTCTCCAGGGCATATACCCAAAGGATTCCCCGGCATGCAATAAAGACACATGCTCCATTATGTTCATAGCAGCCTTATTTATAATATCCAGAAGCTGGAAAGAACCCAGATGCCCCTCAAAGGAGGAATGGATTCAGAAAATGTGGTATATTTACACAATGGAATACTACTCAGCAATTAGAAACAATGAATTCACAAAATTTTTAGGCAAATGGTTTGATCTCGAAAATATCATCCTAAGTGAGGTAACCCAATCACAAAAGAATACACATGGAATGCAATCTCTGATAAGTGGATATTAATTAGCCCAGAAGCCCTGAATACCCAAGGCACAAATAGCATAACAAATGACTCCCATGAAGAAGTATGGAGAGGGTCCTGATCCTGGAAAGGATCGATCTAGCATTGGAAGGGAATATAAGGACAGAGAAAAAGGAGGGAGGTGATTGGAGAATGGATGGAGAGAAGGTTTATGGGACATATGGGGAGGGGGGATCTGGGAAAGGGGAAATCATTTGGAATGTAAACAAAGAATATAGAAAATAAAAATATTAAAAAAAAAAGAAAAAAAAAAGAAAATGGTCTGCCTCATGGCACAAAAGGTTGCCTTTAAAATGTCAAGCCTGGCAAAGCTCAGGGCCCTAGCTTAGAATCTCCCATTGCTTTATGAGTAGAGAATAAACTAACCAGGCAGTGACATCACTCCCAGGTCATCTGGTTCTAGGACTTCTGCCTGTGACCTGTGTCCTGTGTCCTGGTCATTATTTGGACCAGGTCACCTCTTCTTAACCCCCATGTCCAACCTCATCCCACAACTTCCTTCTGCCGCCTTCCACTCCACCATTCCCCAGGCTCCTAAACTTTCTTGATGCCCATGCTGGTTCTTTGCCAGACGCCTCCTCCATGTCCCCTCATTGGCGTGGCTGATGTCATAGTCCCCTAGAAATGTTTCTTCCTCTAAGGTTTTGATTGGTCCTTCGTTTAAGGAGAAGTCTGCTTGCCTCTGTGGCATAACATTTTAAAGCACTGCTATGATTGATGGCTCTCTTGTCCCCATGGATAGATTGTAAACTCCTTAAGTTCAGAACTGTTTCATGGTGCTCTAATCCCAGATGTAACTTAGTCCAGCACCTGGCTCCTGGGGCAGAAGAGTTTAGCTTGGCAGTGAACTCTTCATATTTGGCCATGGCTTCTTTCCACAGATCTATCCCTAGGCCCCCAGGGATGGCAGCCTCTGCTCCTCTTCCTTTCTGCTTGCCCCCCTGAGATCAGCTTCTCTTTGTTACTACCATCTCTATTTTCCAATGATAAAACTTATCTCAAAGCCTAGATTCCTGCTTTAAGTCATTGAATTAGTAGTACCGTGACTATGTGGTCACAGTACTGGGCATTTAATCCAAGGCTTCATACATGCTAAGCATGTGCTCAATTACTGAGCTATGCTCCCAGCTTTTGTTTAATTTTTTTTTTAACCTTTGAGAAGTTCATACATGCATACAGTGTGTTTTGATCAGATTTACCTTCCACTTCGCCCCCTAACTCCTCCCATATTCAACCACCACATCCCACTCCACTGCCAAATTTATGCCCTCATTAACAAAACAACAACAATAACAACAACAACAACAACAACAACCTATCAATTTGTGCTGCCATTTGTGCTCATGGGTATGGGGCCATCCTCTGGCTCAGCCATATATGTTCTTGGGCATGGAGAATGGTCAGACTACCAGGGGATATATCCTTAAAGAGAACTGAGCCCTACCCAGAAGCCTGCAACTGTCAATGATAGTTCCTCAAATAAGAGATGGCTCATAAGCCCCTCCCCCAGCAATGCTGGAATGTTGGATGGATTGGCCTTGAGCAGGTCTTACACCAGCAGGGAATCACAATTGCCATGAGTCTCTGTACAGAAGACTGTGTCCCCTATGGTCACTCCTGCCCTCCTGCAGTCTTTCCATCCCCTGTGGTGGTGTGAAGGAACATGGTCCCCATAGGCTCACAGGGAGTGGCACTATCAGGAGGTGTGACCTTGTTGGAGTAGATATGATATTGTTGGAGGAAATGGTCTCAGCCTCTTCCCCACTGCCTGTGGATCCAGATGTAGAACTCTCAGCACCGTCTCCAGCACCATGTCTGTCTGTGTGCCACTGTGCTTCCCATCATGACTGTAATGGACTAAACATCCTGAAACTGTGAGCCAGCCCCAATGAAAATGTCTGCTTTTATAAGATCGCCATGATCATGATGTCTCTTCAGGGCTATAGAAACCCTAACTAGGATATTGTCCCCCTTCCAATGATGGTCCCTCACCCTGAGGAGACTCCCTCTAGCTCTTGAAGTTACTTCTTAAATTGGTACAAATTAATTTAAGCATCATGTCTTCCCTGGCAATAAAATACAGATTGAGGATGTTGATAATGCTAAAGACATGATGTTAGGAATTAGAAAATATTTAGATTCTTCGACTGCATCTGAGTAATGTTAGTAAGTGTCCAAACTGAGATTTAACTGGATTTTGAAGTTGAGACATCCTTTGATGAAGTAAGTTTAAATTATAGAAAACATAGAGCTACATACTGTTTTGTGTGTGTGTGTGTGTGAGTGTCTTTTTGTTTTTGTTTTTTGTTTTTTTGTTTCTTTTGGTCTGGTACTGATGTTTGAACCAGGGCTTGCCCACACTCAAGAGTCTTTGCCACTGAACTACACCAGACCATCCAGGCTGGCTATTAAAGTTCATTGTTTACCTTATCCAAGTTTCCCTATCTCCCTTAGTTATGCAAGCCTTTTTATGGAATCCAGAAATGGGATAAGTGGTGGGGTGAATACCTACACCTCAAAAGTAAATGGGAGTCCAGCAGGGGCTGAGGGGACAAGGAGGCACAGAGCAGATTAGGCACCAGGAATGCTGTGCCAAGTGAGAGATGCATTCTTCCTGTAACAGCCAGGAATTCTAGAAGGCTCTGAGGCAGCTGCGTTGCCCTTTTATTTAAAACATAAATAAAAATCTGAGCAGAGGAGACATAAGAAAGTAAATCCCTGAAGTCCTGGATTGTGATGGTGTCTCATGGCCGTGGGTTGGAGATGTAGGAGGAACAGGTTTGATTTGGCAAATGGCTGAAGTCCACAGAATAGTCCCTTTCATTAGGGGAAGGTAGGGAAGGGAAATGTCTGGGACGTTCTCCCGTAGGCTTCTGCAATCAGCAGCACTGAAGATTAAGACGAAGTTGAAGGAACTAAAAGGCTGGGCTGAAGGTGTCGCCTGGTGGTAGGCTAGGAACCCACAGTTCCATCCCAGCTAACTAACCGAGACAACACATTGTGTCCCAGGAAGTAGCCCAAATAGGTCTACTGCGGAGCTATGGCCCCAGCCTGAATCTTCATTTTATTATTAAAAAGTGGAAGAAAAGAAAAGGTTGGTACTTTTTGTCAAGCAGTTAACATTAAACATAATTAATTCATGGTGGAGTTAATTTTTTCCATAAAAGCCCCATTGTCTATTTTGGTTACAGGATTGATAATGAAGTAAGAGTTTTCCAGTGCCCACCTCAGGGAGCAGACTGCTTATTTACACCTGTTTTCTTTAGTATTCGTCTAAAGAATTTGGAGTAGTCATCTCCAAATCAAGGGATTTGGAGATGCATTGCTTGATGACAAAGAAGCTTTGATGACAATGACATATCTCGGATAAGCAGGTGGCTATCACTGACCAAGATGCCACTATGAAGTACGTGATTATAATTACTCTCATATTCTTCCCTGGCCATCACAATCATTCATAGTTTTTGAAGAATGTACAGATATTGAAATGTGCAGGTCTTAGCTGTTGTTCTGACAAATTCATATAGCTATGTAACCCATGTGGTTGTCATGTTACATCAGGGTTTTTGTCTCAATTCGTATAACTCTGCAACCCACGTGGTTGTCGTGTTTCATCAGAGTTTGTTTGTGTCCCCACCTCCACCCCCACATCCTCATGGTGGCCAGCATCTAAGGTGGCCTATGGTTATCTCTGGCTGTTGATTTTATGTCCTGTGGATTCTTTTCTCATACTGAGTAAGGATGATCAGAGTAACAAGACATTGTAGAGATGTTTATTTACCTTCTACTTCTAGTTTTGTTTGCTTGGTTTTTGAGAGAGGGGTCTTCCTTTTGAGCCCAGGCTGCAGCTCACAATTCTCCTACCTCAGCATCCCAGTGTGTGTGTGTGTGTGTGTGTGTGTGTGTGTGTGTGTGTGTGTGTTACTATCCCTGACTGTGGTTAGTTCTAAAAGATTTTTTTTCAGCTTTCATCTTCTTTGTCAGGGTTACTCTGTTGAAAAGGTAGCTACAAAGTTGTGAGGACATCAGAGAGGCCCACAGAGATAGCCATGTGGCAAGGAACAGTCAGTGAAGGATAGACCTTTTTATCAACAAATATGTGAGTTGAGTTTTAGGACAGAATAGACAGCCCCAGTCATGTCAAGCTTCAAGGTAACAATGACTCCAGCTAAAGCAACTTGTCTCCGCTTCCTGTGAGAGTCTAACCTATAACCTTTAGGCACACCACTCCCTTCTGACCCACAAAAAGTATTTCATGACAGATGTCTGTTGTATAGGTTGTTATATGTTGAAATGTACTATTCAGCTGTAGACACATTTCTACCCTTGCTATCACTGCCCTGGATAAAGTACTCATTATTTTTGTGTGTGATAGCTCATGTTTAGAGGTCAGAGGACAATTTGCAAGAGTCCTTTCTCTCTTTCCATGTATGTGGGATGGATCTCAGGTTGTCAGCCTTGATGCTTTACCTGCTGAGCCATCTCCCCAGACTGCAGTGTCTTTTCTATGTGTGCCTGTCTGTGTCTGTTTGACCTTTTTCAGTGTTTTCAAAGTTAACTTTTTTGGCACTTAACTGTCTTAATCCTTAGGAAGAATCCCTCAAGTGTCTTGTGCCACCTAGTAAGTGCTTGGTCAATAAATACAGTAAGTCAACACAAATCAAATTAATGGGTCATTGGCACCAGTTCCAACTATGAGAGTGAGTGACAAATGATCAGACTCTGGGATCCTGGCCTACAAGTGCCACCTTTCATCCATCACACTTTTTGAACTTTAACCCATGGCATAAGCCACACAGAAGTGGGTGTTGGGACCAGCCTAAGCTCGCTGTGGCAATCCACAGCAGCTGGCCACACCTTGCATAAGTGCGGGCCTGTGACACACACCAGAGGCTTTGCTGTAATCCAATCCTCAGGAATGTCAAAACTATGTCTCACACATGGACAGAACACAGTATCTTTTTTATTTCTCAATCCATGTTTTAAAGAGCTGTTTGGGTAATAGTGTTGTTTGTTTTAGACAGAATACTCATTGTTTAATTCTAAAGATAGATAGATACTAGGTCCATGGAAAGTACATTTAGTTTGTGTGAAAATTCTGTGAAGGGAAATTGGAAATTCTAGTTTGAGGTTCACATTTCTTGCTACATGGCATTGAATTGTCTAATGTTGGCATTATTGATGATATCATTTCCTCCTCAGAGGAAATGCTTTTAGTCACTTGTAGGTACATTAGGAATTCAAAATATGGGCCTAATGTGGTTAAAAGTGTATGCTGTTCTTATAGAGGACTGGGCTCTAAATACTCAGGTTGGGTGGCTCACTACCATTTATAGCTCTTGCTTTAGGAGACATGGCACTTTTGGCTTATGCAGACACCTGCACTCATGTTCACTTGTCTCTACACACACATAATTAAGAATAAAATAAATCCTAAAAGATGAATGCAAAATACTGAGAAGGTGGCTTCCTCTGGCAGAGACCCTACTTTACCTTGTGTGGATTTATTTTCATCTTTCCTCAATGATGTTTCTCTGTCTTTTAAAAATTTCTGTGCATTAGGTTGGAGAGATGGCTTAGTGGTTAAGAGCACTTGCTGCTCTTGCAGAAGATCCAGGTTCAGTTCCAAGTATCCATATCAGGTGGCCCATAACTGCCTATAACTACAGGTTTCAGGGGGATACAATATACTCTTCTGTCCTCCATAGAGACCTACACATTCATGGTACATATACACACATCCACATACGAACACCACACACACACACACACACACACACACACCACATACATTTAAAATATTCAATGCAGCTAAAATAGTATATATACTTCTAGACCTCCCCACCCCCACCCCCACCCAGGAATCATGAGAAGAGTGAAATGAACAAGGCAGGGAACAGAAATAAAAATTCTTCAGCGTAAGAAGGAGAGAATGTCCTGACAAAAAGACAAAGGGGCCTGTTTGAGGGACTCCCTTTGGCTCACCTGGGAAGGATGAAAGAACAAAATTAACGATAATGAGAAGGCATAGGTTTGTAATTGTATATAAATCATCAAATGAGTAAGTATTTGAGGCATTAGGAGTGTTCACACAGTACAAATTTATCTAAACATATTAGAGAGAATAATTGAAATAGAAAAGTCATTAAAGTCATTATTCACAAGCACTAATCATCATTTCCAAATCAAGAATTGTCAGAGGATGTTAAAGTGAGTCATGAATGTTTTTTCAATTTATCCTCTGACAATTTCATTCACGTATATAGTGAAACTTAGACTAATTATGATCTTTTCATCTCCCTTTCCTTTGCAGCTGGGACTGTATCTTCCCAGAGAGTGCCCCTCCTATTTTCATGTCATTTTTCACATGCAAACTACTGAGAAGAATTAGGTCTGTTTGCATGAGCGTGGGTGGGAGGCTATTTACCAGACATGGGATATTTTTCAGTGGCTACACCACCAAAGAAAATGAAGCCTTTCCCAAAAACCATGAACTGTCACTGGTCCCTTGGGGAGCAGAGGAGCCTCATGCGAGATTCTCCCATTCAGGATGGAATCTTGACCAGCCCAGACTTGTTTGGATGAGAGTATTTTCAGTCTTGAGGTATCTTCCTCCATGATACTCAGTGGTTACAAAAAGAAGGATAGTAACTATAGTGGAGAAACTTGGCACACAAGATCCCCAAGGACACAGTTACCCTCAGCAGTGAGAAACGCATTGAAACAATGTGACTCCCCATACGGATTATGAAGCTAGCACAACGTATTTCCTAGCCTAGTCTTGCCACATATATGTATTTTGAATTTAATCATGGGCATGCATCAAACCAGGATGGAGGGATAGGTTACAAGGCAACAACCTTGCAGGACTCCAGATACCAAGGTCTTAGAAACCAGGGCAACTCAGAAGTTTCTAGTTCTGTATATCAGGTACATTGAACAACTTGTCATAAGGGCAGATTTTTCACTCCTTCCGTTTCTGGACTGAGGCTCATAACTCTGCACATGACACATGCCCCAGGATGTTATACATCCTGGGGTCTGGGTCCCCATGTCAGGAACTGATGGTTCAGAATAGGTAAGCTGAGACCCATCAGTCAAATTCAACTGGCAGCTTGTTTTCCTAGGCCTTATATTTATATTTCTTTGTATTCCCTAAGCCCATATTCCCTCCATAGGTGATGTGTTCAAGATCTCTCGTGTATGCTTGGAAGCACACCTAGCACCCAACTTTATCCTTACACACCCGTGACAAAGTTATAAAGCTGCACAGTAAGAGACTAATAATAGTTATTAACAACGTGAATAATTCTAAAGGTATACAGTAATAAGTTATAGGAGCCCTTTCCCCCATAAGAGATTATTCTAGCATGCTTACCCGTCTTCTTGTGGTGATGGAAGATACCATTTAACACCAAGTGCTGTGCTCTGTGGCTTCTTTGGCCTTTCCCAAGTTGGTAGCATCACACTACACTTGCCCTTGTGGACTTTGTGAAGTAAAATTTAAGTTAGTTGAACAAGAGTACTGTACCAGGTGGTGTGATAACCAGGCTGGCTCCCGGGTAACTGAAGGGAGATAGTACGCATAGTTGATGCTCTGACCTGGGATGATTCACGTGGAGTGAGGCACTGCTCCCTACAATGGGCTACCATTTAAAACTAGTGAGTTATTTAATATCCATTCGATATCATTGGACAACGGCTGACCATGGTAACCAAACACACAAAGAGTAGGCCGGCCGGAGGACAAAGGGAGGGGGTGCTCATGGAGAGTTTTACTGGAGCATAGTACCAGTACTGTTTACGTACCTGTGGCTGCTTTTGGCTGAGTTGAGCAGTTTCCTTAGAGCTACTTATGACCCATGGAATGTAAATATTTACTACCTAGGCCTTGAAAAAACAAGTTTGCCATATCTGACCTGGAATTTAGATTAGCTGTGCAGCACAACAAAGAAATTAGATTGAGCCCGCCATGACCTGGAATTCAGATAACAAAAGGGTGTTGGAACAGTTAATAAAATGTGAATGTCTATAGACTAAATAATATGTTTATCCATTTTAATCGTTGGATTTTACCATTATATTGTGACAATATACAATATACCCAGTTCAAGAACCTGGGTGGAGAGTATATGAAAATTCTTCCTAGGATTAGAGATGCAGCTCTGTATGCATCTCTAATGACTTTTAAATAAAAAAGTGATTTGAGAGATAGAGAGAAAAAGTAAGTCTTGTCTTCAAAAGCTTAGCACTGTGCACGTATAGGGCTGTATTAGCAGAGAATACTGATAATGAACAGTTAGAGAGGTCACCTCAGGAGGAACTGCTCTCTCAGTGTGAGGTAAGTTTTGTCAATCCCCCAAATTACAGAATGATCTCCCAATCAGCCATTGATTTAGATATCTTAATAGAATATAGAATGAAGCTGAGTTCAAAACAATATCCATACGCAACTGACCTTGCCAACACAACCATTTGTCAGAAAATGTTTCTTCTCAGCTACTTTTATAGGCAACTCTGCAGTTAATTAACTCTAATAATGTCCACAATGATCATTATTCATTGTTGCTATATTTTTATCAGTACAATATTGTACATCAAATCTAGTGTCGTGGACTTGCCAGGACATTTCTGTACCACTGACCTTACATCAACAGCCCTCTTGTTACTCTTTACTGTGAGACAGAGTCTGACCAAGCTTCCCAAGTTGACTTTGAACTGGAAATCGTCCTGACAGCCTGTAAAACACTTGGGATTTCAGGTCCATACCGTTACTAATGCTGCTACTGCATTAGATTTTGCTGTGGTGAAATGCCCAGATTGTCACCCAGTTCTCCAGTATAAAGAAGCAATTCAGAGGCTCATCAAGCTGAAGTGAGGGCAAGACTTCCAACTTCACACACTCCTGTTCCCTTTTCTGTTCTTTCAACCACCTTACCTGTAGAGAAAAGAGAAAAATATTCTATAGATTGGCATAGATTCTGGAAACAAAATCATCCCGCAAATTGTCCATATGGTGGTGGTCAATTATCTTTGCCAACTTAAAGGGACTTTAAAATCACCTTGGAAACAAATCTCTGGCAGGTTTGGGAACGATTTTCTAGATTAGGTAGGTGCAGATGGATACCATCGTTCCTAGGCTGGGCTTTCAAACAGAATAACAAGGAGAAAGTGGACAGAGCAAGCCTTATTCATCTGCCCCTCCCTCCCTCCCTCCCTTCCTCCCTCCCTCCCTCCCTCCCTCCCTCCCTTCCTCCCTTCCTCCTTCCCTCCCTCCCTCCTCAGTCTACACAGGGTCATCATCTGCCTCATACTCCCGCCCTGGCGTGCTCTGTAAACACAAGTTGCAAATAACCTTTCTTTAAGTTGCTTTTGTCCGAGAAATGAAACAAGTATCTAAGACAGAAACTTTGTGGTCCTTATGCCTTTGGAACTGGCTTACCGGAGGAATGTGGAGGAATTTGGAAGGTTAATCCTGAGGTAGAGGTTAATGGGCCATTCTAGTTGGAGTTCAGAAGAATCCTGAGAGAAACATGGACATTGAGGAGTGTCTTATGGGGTTTCAAAGGACAAGGACCCTACCAGGAACTAGATTAGCAGCATTCTGAAGTAGGCTGCTTCCATTACAGGCTTAAACCCTGCCTTAGAGTAAAGACAAACTAGGTTCATTTCTGTTTGTGATTAAACTTCTGTTTCTCAAGGATTGGGCTATGTCCCACCTGTAACCTTAGCTACCGATGGTTTTGTACTGCATGTTCCTGGAATGGGAATCCTGTCTTTACTTCAAAATGTTAATAACCATCCTGCAACCCTACCTTTGTTTTCAAAGGGTTGCTATGACCACCTTGCAACTATGGCTTTGTTTCAGGAGGTCACTGTGACTAACTTGTTATACTTATGTTCTGCTCCTTGGTGAACCCTGCCCATTATTTGCCTGCAGAATTCCCCATTTGGAAACCTGCCCCCATCTCTGAGCTATAAAAGCCTTGTTTTTCTCACATCCAGTGCTGAGTTCCACCTTAGTGGGAGGAAGTCTGTGTACATGAATAAAAAGGAAGCTTGCTTTAATTAATTTGTCCATGATAATTTGGATGGGTGGTCTTTCTCCCCCCCATCTTTGGGACTAATATTGCCAGTAAAGAATCTCCTTCCCTCACTCTTCCTATGTCCTCTGAGAATGGTTAGATTTAAAGGTGCTCATTGCCAAGCTGATGAAGGGTGGAGTTGAGATGGTTAAACTTGATTAGAAATTTGACAGGATTTAGAATCAACAGGGAAACAACTTTCTCAGCATATTTGTAGATCACTTTCTAGATTAGGTTAACTAAGGTGAGAAGACCCACCTCAAATATAGGTGGGATCCCTGGACTGGGGTCCTAGACTAAAAAGGAACGGGGGTGGGTTGTTGAGCAGCAGCCTTGATCATGCCCTGCTTCCTGACTGTAGATTCACTGCCTTGGCGTCCAGATGCTGGGATGCATTCTACCATGACCTGTGAGCCGACTTAAGCCTTCCCTCCTTAAGTTACTTCTGGTAGGTATTTGGCTATAGCAACATAACGAGTTAACTAATACATCAAACAAATAATGTGAACAATTTCTAATCCCTCACAAATTTAAATGGCTTTAAAAGAATTTCTTTGCTATGTTATGTGTGTTACCTGTGTGAATGAATACCATATACATGTGAGTAACTAATGAGTCCAGGAAAAGGCTGGGTCTCTTGAGGCTGAGATTAGTGGCAGTTGTGACCTACCAGACATGGATGTTGGGAACTGAACCCAGGTCTTCTGGAAGAGCAGCAAGATCTCTCAGCTGCTGTCTTTGCAGGGTCTTACGTGCAGCCCAGGCTGCCTTTGAACTAACTCATCAGGTAAACTATGCTATAGCCACAGCTCCAACCTTTTCCCTCCCTTCCTTCCTTCCTTCCTTCCTTCCTTCCTTCCTTCCTTCCTTCCTTCCTTCCTTCCTTCCTTCCTTCCTTCCTCAGTCTCCTGAATGCTGTAATTACAAGTTTGTGCTACCATGCCTGAAGACAAGGTTTAACATTCAGGTTCTTGAGTTAAGATTAAAGGCCAGGGGTTCGTTTCCTCCCATCTCTCAGACAGTTTTCTGTCTCAGCTCTAGTACTTATATACTTAACTCGTAGTGCAGGGACAGAATGCACATACCTCCTGACCAGGCTTGCTGGCGGCCTGGGGCTAGGTCTGTTATTGTCATCTATATGTTTTGGTTATATGTTTTTGTTCTTGTGGAAAAGAGTGTTAGGAAATAGCAAGGGATTTGAGCCTATGACATCAGAATTGTGCTTGGGCCCAAACGAAACCCTGTCACATGATAAGTTGCAGGTAGTTCATCAAAAGGCTTGGGATCAGACTAATTTGTTATTCAGATTTTGAAATATTTGTGTATATTTAATGTATTTGGAGTAAAAGAGAGCACTAAACCCTAGCATTGGAAACACAAAGTTAATTTATATATTTTTTACATGTCCTAGATGCAAAAATCTAAAAATAATTCATACATCTTTTTAAAAATGCTTTTATGCATGAAATGAAGTTTTGATGTGTGGAATTTTTTACTTGCAGAAATAATATTGATGGTCAAAAAGTTTCAGACTTTGGACCACCTGTGACTCCAAAGATCAGATTGGGAATTGTAGCTATACTATATAACTTCAAGTAGGTTACCGAGGCTTTCAGAACCCTGGTTTTTAAGCCCTTTAAGTTATTAGAAAGTGATAAAAAATGACAGGAAAGTCAACAAATAGTGAGGAGCAGGAGGGCAGCTTGCAGCAGTCTGTTGTCGGTTCTGAGGCTTGATCGCACCAGTCCTTAGCTGCACAGTCTAAATCAGTTGTTCCCAGCCTTTCTAACGCTGCAACCCTTTAATATAGCTCCTCATATTATGGTGACTTCCAACCATAAAATCATTTTGCTGCTACTTCATAACTGTAACTTTGCTACTGTTTTGAATCATAATGTAAATATCTGACGTGTAACCCCCTCAAAGGGGTCTCAACCACAGGATGAGAACCACTGGAAAAAGCATTAAATCCAAACCTGAACACTTTTTAGCTTAAGAAGGAAATCCAGGGCTGGAGAGATGGCTTAGTGGTTAAGAACACTAACTGCTCTTCCAGAGGTCCTGAGTTCAAATCCCAGCAACCATATGGTGGCTCACAACCCATTTGGGATCTGATACCCTCTTCTGGTGTGTCTTACAGCTACAGTGTAAATCTTAAAAAAATTCAAAGACAGGCAGGAAAAATACATTGGTATTTACTAATATATATATATATATATATATATATATATATATATATATATATATATATAATACATAATGACATATAATATCATCTATAAGATAATACAACATGTAACAATAAATCAAACTATCATACACCTTAACCATTTTATATACCATAATTATTATTATATATGTATATATGTATATTATATATCCATACCCATGTATATTATGTGCATGTGCATGTCTTGTGTATGTTTATGTCTAAGATAGATACTGGTCCTCCAGCACCTTGGTTCTCTCTACATCTCTGGGTACAGGTGAGGAAATAACAATTGGACATGTCCCCAGCCTTCTTTCTGCAGCTCAGTCAGCCCAGGGTAGGCTGTGCTGTGGTAACAAACCTCATTTGCTCAATCAGGCTGCCCTCTATGTCTTTCACCTCACTGATGTTGCAAAACCAACATGTAGGCATGTAGCTGCCAAGTTGCTACAACAGAGCAGGGAAGAACCGGAAGGAGGCTTGGCCTGGAAATAAAGTACATCCCTTTGATACATTTGCCCATTGTCTGAAATTAGTTTAAAAACAACAAAACAAAACGAACCAAAAAAACCCCACCCTCCTAGGAGAGTGAGAGGAGACAGTCAGTCAGTGGCAATGCACTAGCTCTAGCTCAGGTGAGACTGTGACAAATAGGTTTCCGGTTTACACCTGAATGTGCTGTACCTTCTCTCCAGAAAATTCCAGAAGGCTTCAAAGAGGCGTGCTATATAATTAATGGATCTCCTAGAAGCAGCAGCAGCCAGAAAAGTCCTGTTGGAATGGAGGTACCTTGCAGATAAAGTAACCAAGAGAGTGCTAAATGGGCTGGGGGTCTGTTTTGCCAGACAGAATAGGAAGCTTTGGAGGATGAGGTCTTCATGGGTCATTCAGCGGCAGTTACACACTAAAGGGTTCAGACTACAGTTCAAGTGTGTGAAACTATCATTGATATAGAGAGAGATCATCTGAGCACGCCGTACTGTACTGTGGATGGCGATTTCCCTCACAGTGGCAAAAGAAGAGACACTTCCCTCCCCCAACCCTCATCCCCTGCCCCAGACCGTGTTCATGTAAGTAGAGGAGGAGCCCTGCAGTCACAGTCACGATTCAGATTGTGTGCAGCAGTCTCTAGGAGAGCACAGATTTGGATGATCTTTCTGGAAATGCTGCGCAGAATAGATAACACGGGGCTTTACATCTTAAAGGATGTATATGGTATAGATGTTTTTACACATTTTTTTCCCTAAATGAAAGGGACAAGCCTTTTAATGAGGCCAGTTCCTGAGAGGAATGGAGAATTTTATGGTCAGAGAGGAGTCCTTTGTTCTGGAGTCCATGTTTGAAGCAAGCACTTTGGCTAAAGGCGCTTGGTTGCTGGCTCAGTCTTGCCGGCTTTATTACGCTTCTCCTTTGCTGTGCTGTGTGGGAGAGACAGATAGTGCAGGCCAGCATTGACTGGCTGAGGACATTCAGTTCTGTGTTGGGAAGGACAAGGTTTCCATGCTCCTGTGGCCCTACTATTGTCACACTTGACATCAGTAAAACAGACTAGAACTCCACACGGCTCTGGCTAATAGTTGTCTGTCTCCTTTGTCTTGTACCCTACTTGACCTAACTCAGGAGAAGGGTAGTTATTCAGTACCTTCGTCTAGATGTAACAAGGAAGGAGAGACTGTAAAAGCAGAATCCTAGAAGTGTGGACCCTAAACCATTCAGGTCACCTCCTTTTGGTGATGAGAAAATGAACCAAGCTCCCAAAAGTCTGAGATATCTGAGGTCATAGTTGCCTGAGTTATGCAGCCGCAATGCACGGATCTTTCTCCTACTTGATTATGGGTTAGCTAATACTGGGGAAACATCAGCTGATGAAACAGGAAGAAGCCAGCTGGCAAGGCTTATCATAGATGCCTTTAATCTCAGCACTCCTGAGGTCGAGGCATGAGGTTTATGTGTTCAAGGCCAGCCTGGGTTATATAGTGACACAATGCCTTAAAATACAAACCAAAAAACCAAAGCAATAACAAAAAGGTGCCAGCAGTATGAGGAATTAGAAGTGGAAATTTAGGGTGAGAATATATTGGACCTAGGACAGAGGAAAACAACCCCGACTGACCAGAAAACTCTCTCCTATTGACTAGAGTTTTTAGTGTTGGAAGGGTCCATGCAGGCTGATGGGGGAACAGAGGCATTGACGATTTTAACTAGCATCAAACTCTGTACTGTATAATATGAACCTGCCAGTCAAGATGTGCCTACTGATGCAATAGCACAAGATTGTTTATGATGTTATTCAACTTGGATTGGATCCCCTTGATTGGATTTGAAGTCTATACCACAGGAAAGAGTTCATGCCTACTGCTGTAAACACAGCCAAAGAATCAGCTGGGGAAGTCACAGGTCCAAGGGGAAAAGCTTTGGATCTTTTACTAGATGGTCAAGTTGTCAAGTGTCAAGCTGCCTTGTAAATATCTATGTTTTTATCAATAGATGAGTGTAACTTTCAACCTTAGTCAGAGGAGACTTCTGAAACTAGTGGGTGATGGTTAGGGCAGAGATTAAGCACTGTTTAAAGTTCTGGAAATAAATTACTGTGAGAATTCAGTCAGAGATGGGATGTTTATATTGATTCTCCTACCTCAAGGCTCGGGGAACATCTCAGAAGAGTAGGTAGAGAGAATGTAAGAGGCGGAGAGTGGGGAGGAGGGTGAGGAGGGACGGTGGTGTGGGTGGTGAGGAGGGCTGGTGGGAGAGTGGTGGGACGGGTAGTGTGAAATGCTGTTCTCTGGACTTTGGCCTTTGCACAAACGAACACACAGAAACCACGATTATCTACACAAGACTGGCACAAGATCAAGCTAGTGAAAAATTGCAGAATAGAGCTAGGAACGATTCCCGAGGCTCCGCCCCTGATTGAAGAGCTGTTGGTCCGATGGCTGCCCCAGGAGGGAGGCTCACTTTTCTTAGAAGGTCTATAGCAGCACCGTCACTTACTCATGTACCAGTAGATAATCCTATAATAACTGGACTCAGTGGATTGTTAAAGGCAGCGGGTAAGAGAGACTTGAAGTGAGGGAGGACACATATTGGGGGAGGACTGGATGGAGAGGAATTGGAGAGGGGGCTATATTTAAGATGTATACTTCAGTGAGAGTACCAGAAAACGTGAGTCAAGACATGGGGTACATATAGAAATATTGGTAAATACTATTTTCTTATTTAAAATAAAAAGCTTGGACCAACTGGAGTTTGACATGTGCTGTGAAATAAGCTGTCATGGGAAAGTTAATCGGGAAGCCTGTCACTCATCCTCAGAGATTTGAAATACCACCCGTGTGCCACATTGCCTCTCGTGTATGCTGAGAGCTGTTTCTGAAACTTTCCTTTCTGCCCTGTCTGAATATATATGAGCCCATTCTTCTTTGTCGTGGGTAGAACATTGACAGGGACAAAAAGTCAGGCATTGAATTTTTTGAATTCAGACTACCTGGGTTTGAATCCAGAGTATGTCTTATGCATGCATGTCCTCAAAGAAAACACACACACACACAGTCCTGAATTTGATCATCAGCTTTAGTTTTCTAAATAGTTTTCACCATTCCCTGGTGTCAATAACTACTTGCTGGGAGAGGTGAACACAAAATACAATAGCATACAAAATACAATAGTGTGCACTGCGTGGGCCTTGGCTTGTTTTTTCTTGATGGGGCAACGATACATACATCATATGGAATTGATGCTGAGCTGGAAATTAATGGGAAAAAAGCATTTTAAATTTGTACATTGACTTAGAAAATTTAAACCTCAATATTTCATAAATATATGTACTTTGCAATTTATAATAAATACTATTGCCTCCTAGGGAGGATTACAAAGTGCTAATAATTTTTATTATCTGATGCCACCTGGCGTCTTTTGCAAGTTACTACAATTTATATTTGAGAAGGTTTTCTTTTTCTTTTGTTTTGTTTTAAAATCTGTTTTTGAGATAGGCTGTGCCACTGGGGTTGGAGCTAATGATTCTCCTGCCTCAGCCTTACCAGTGCTAAATTCACACATATGCATCACTATGCCCATCTTGTTCTTCTGAAGTTTTAATAAAAATGAAAGATGTAGCTAATATTTTGTAGGCTTTTTTTTTTTTAATCTGGGTCAGACACACGTAAAATTTCACTATATTTGCATGTTAATGAACTAATTCAATAAATACTTATTGAGGAATGTCTGTCTTTATAGGTATATGATCTTATCATTGCCACATCTAACTTGATGGGTTTTAATGTCTCCCCATAAGACTCAGTGGTTAATGTAGATACCCAAGGTTACACAGCCAGAGACGTCAATACTGACCTGTGAGGTGGCTCATTTCCTCTCACTGCCTCTAGATAGTACTAATCTACTCGGGATACTATGTAGCCACTTTTTAAGATGGTCCATCCCATGTAGCAATCTTATCAATATCTTTTAGTGCTTTCTTTGGGGTTAGTGGCATGTTCCTTTTTAATTTCTCTCTTGCTTTTGTATCTGTGCCTCTTTGAAAGGCTCTGGGGATGGCAACCCTCATTCTTAACACACTACCATCTGCTTAGTAGGTCTTGTGTCACACCACTTCACAGAAACAATGAGAGCCTTAGACAGTATAAATCCCATAGAATTACCTGTTATAACTTGTCAGATCTACATTTTGGATGTTATAATACGTTTTACTTACAACAGTCATCTGTGTTCTACTATTAAGAAAGAAATATATGACAATAGCATCTATGTTTACCACCGATTGATTGTTTTTGATCCTTCTGTTTCCCTGTATTTAAATTTTCAAAAATTACTATTATATTTTTAAATTTGTGTGTGTGTGTGTGTGTGTGTGTTTGCGCACACCCGAGTGCCTGAGTGCGTGGGGAGGTATAGAACAATTTAGTGGGGTCAAACCTCTCCTTCTACCTTGTGGGTGGATTCTAGGGATCAGACTCAGTTCTCTTATTTATTTATTTATTTATCTATCTATCTATCTATCTATCTATCTATTTACAGTTTTATGTATTTTAATAGAAAACTTACAGGAACAACACAGAAGACAGACAACATTAAAAATATGTGCTTGCACGTAGGACAACTCAGAAAAGTATAGTGAATGGATGGAATCTACTGTGATAAAAATGCTACAAACACCATTTAGTTGCCGTCAGTAAGAAATTTACTTATTTTTAAAAAATCCAAATGCTGGCATTGTCCAGAAATTTTTAACAGGTTTACTTATAATTGTTATAAAGCTGAACTGTTGGAATGTGTTCAGGGAAACATTTTGCTTGCATTCATGCTTTACATCTTGCATTTATATTAAAAATTCACACACAAATGAACGTGGAGAAACTGCCAACACCTGATTCTGTCCCCTATGTTTCCGTTGGCAGTCATATACTTAGGTACCCTTGACCCCATGGAAAAAAAATCTAACATTTGAACTACTAATAACAGGAAGAAGAGGAAAAAAAACTATTTTGAGAATGAAATGTTTGCCCTCATAGTGGACTCTTAAGCACGTTTTCTGCGTATGTGGCATGCTAGCTGGGTTATCTTTGGCATAATTGTTACACGTTTGGCATGGATAGCACACAGGTTGGTATCTTCAAAAAGGCCAACCACAATATGCCTCACTTGCCTCACAGCACCAATAGCTGCAGTGAAAAGGGAGCTTGTGATCAGAAGTTCAGTAGCCTTCTGATGGCGCCTGATTGCAGAGTGCCACGGTACCAGGCCTGTAACGATGAAGATTCTTCATCCGTCCAGTAGAGGGCGCAGTCTTGCGAGCAACTTTTGTAGCCAGTTGTTTCCTGGGTGCTTTACCACCGGTGGATTTGCTGGCTGTCTGCTCTGTAAGAGCCGTGGTATGGGCACCTCCTTACTAACCCCACTTCTCCTTCCGCTGGAGCTCAGCAAGCGAGAGACGGCGCTGGCGTTAGAGAGCGCGATTCCTTTTTATTTTAATTTATTTTTTATTTTTTTTTTAACAGAGCGAGGACCCCGAACCCATGGCCTTGCGCTTGCTAGGCAAGCGCTCTACCACTGAGCTAAATCCCCAACCCAGAGAGCGCAATTCCAGACTCAGTTTTCAGGCTTGCGTGGCGAGCCCTCTTGCCACACGTATCATCTTGTATTTGATATACTTTTCTTTCTTTCATTTATGATTCATTTGGTGTCTTTCTTTCTGTCTTTCTCTTTCCCTCCCTCCCTCCTTTCCGCCTCATCCTCCCTCCTCTCTCTCCTCTCTCTCTCCCCCTTTCACTCTCCTCCCATCTCTCATATCGAGTGAAAGCTTTCTTTCTAAAATATATTTTTCAAGAAAGTTACCCTTTGGCTTTACTGACTCTTCTCCACGGTCTTTCGCCAGTTTCCACTGCAGTCTTCACTAGTTCCTTCCTTCTGTCCACTCGGGCTTACGTTTTCTCTTCTTTCCCTCATTTTAAAGCAGAAATTCAGGAGGTTGCTTTGGGATTCTTTATACTTTTAAGTGGATATTTTCAATCACAAATCTCCTTGTTGATAATATTTTTGCTGAGTTTGAACCCTCTAAGTTTAAATTCACCGTGTCTTCATGTAGCTTTATCTGAAAATATTCTCTAGCTCCCATTTCGATTCCCCCCTTTCAGCCGCTCTTTACTTACGAGTGTGTTGCTCAGTTTCACCCCCCCCGAATTTCCCAAAGTTTTATGTTATTAATTTCTACTATCGTTCCACTGTGTTCAGAATACATGCTTTATAATTTTCATTATTTTGAATGTGGTAAGGCTTGATTTTGGACTAACACACAATGTGTCTTGGAGATTGGTTGTTCCTTGTACATACACTGCTGTTTTTGAGAGGAGTGCTTTGTAGCTATGTAAAGGAGCTAAGTGATGTGTAGTTGTCTTCCAGTCTTCAATTTCTATGCTGATCTTTAGCCTAACGGTTCTGTTATTGAGAGGAAAGTATTAGCGTCTGATGTTGCTGCTAAATAACCCATATAGTCCTCATTTCTGGAATTATTTGCTCCGTGCATCTCATTTTTCTCTTGTTAGGTGCATGAATGTTTATAGTTTTTATATTCTCAGATGGACTGAGCCCTCTGACATTTAAACAATAATCCTATTTGTGTGTTGTAACATCAGGTTATGCAACTTACCATTTCTGATAATAGTACAGCCGTCCTATCTTTCTTAAGGTTATTATCTGCACGATACTGTGGAAAGCAAGGTTCCTTCCCAGTCACAGCGCCTCTCTGTGAGGAGCTGCTGAAAGCTAATCTGTGGCTTCCCCTTTAAGAAACACAGAGACCAGCCTGGCTGAGGAGCTGACAGGCTCCTGACCTTCAGTAGCTCGAGAGCAGAGTTTTCTGAGAACATAAATAAAGTTTTAACCTACCAAGTGACCAAGCTATTCTGACTGTTCTGACCAAGACAAGACAAAATAAAAGTAACAGTTCTCTGAATCACCCCCCCCTCCCTGTCCCTGCCACTCCTGCTACTGCGTCCCAGGGAAGGCCACAAACTGTCAACAATGTTATTGCAAAAATCACTCTTGACCTGTAAATTTAAAAATATATTACTGATAGTAACCCCCCCCCCCTTGCAAATAGAGTATAAAAGATGTCTGCTTTCTGTGTTCGGGGTTGAGTCTGCCTGCAGTGGCGGAACAACCCCACATACGTGGGTACGTGGGTACGTGGATGTCTCCTGTCTGTGTTTAGGGTGAACTCCCCTTCGAGGATGAGTGACCTCATGTATGTGGAACAATAAACCTCATGTTCTTGCATCAATCATTTGTCAAGCATACATCAAGCTGTGTGCTGAGGGGTTGCACGCCTGAGCTCAGACCCTGAGGAGTCTGTTGAGTTACAACAATAGTTTCATCTTACTTAAAGGCTGGGATACAACTGAAGAATTTCATCACTACGGGGTTCCGGCGTTTTGTGAACAGCATGTGTGGAATAAAAACCTAGATGGTGTATGTCAGTAACTTGATGTGGCCTCAGGACAATGAAGATGTCCTGGCACTGTACTGAGTTCTGTTTAGTGCAGTATCCTAAGTGTATACGATTGTGTAATATCACTACGAAGCATTTTGTGCTGTGAATAATTGTATGTGTAATAGTTTTATCTATAGCAGGCAGAACAGTAGGTTTGTGTATACACCACCACCACAGACATTTGAGTAAGGTGTTACGCTACAATGTCCAAAGACCAAGCCATCATTAAGCAATAGAAAATTCTCACCTCCTTTATAATCTTATGGGACCATTGCTGTTTCTATACCTGAAACTTCATTATGTAGCAATGACTACATAATATATTGTGTTTTCCTTTTTATTTTTATTTTGTTGTTGTTTTATGTATATATTTTCGTATCTGCCTGTTTATGTGTACACATGGGTACTCTGAAAGAGCAGATTCACTCATCACTGAGCCATCTCATCTCTCCAGCCCCTCCTTGTGCTGTTTTTCAAGAAAGGTTTTGCATGATAGCCCAGGCTAGCCACAAATTCTCCTCCTGTGTTTTTTTTCTGTTTTTCTACTTTCTTACCTTTGAATCTAAAGTTAGTCTGTTATACATGCATAGTATTTAGTGATTTTTTTTTTAAATCTAGCTCTACAATTTCTACTTCAGTCATTTAATCTCTTTCTGCTCCTATTGAAATTATCATGGTTTGGTCTTTCAGTATGTTAATATAAATAAAAACTTTGACTAATTTAAAATACTAAACAAATCTCAAATTTTCATGATTGGCCTTTTAGGCTGTAAATTTATATTTACCTGTTGCTTTATTATATTCCTAGAGTATCTTTACTTATGAGAAAATTTCCTAGTTTTTCTTTTTATAATATGTTACATGATTTTAATATCTCAGTAATTCTATCATTCTAAAATGAATCCATGTACTGGCTGTTTTGTGTGTCAACTTGACACAGGCTGGAGTTATCACAGAAAAAGGAGCTTCAGTTGGGGAAGTGAATCCATGGGGAAGGGGATCTCCATGAGACCCAGCTGTGGGGCATTTTCTCAATTAGTGATCAAGGGGGGAGGGCCCCTTGAGGGTGGAGCCATCCCTGGGCTGGCAGACTTGGGTTCTATAAGATAGCAGGCTGAGCAAGCCAGGGGAAGCAAGCCAGTAAGAAATATCCCTCCATGGCCTCTGCATCAGCTCCTGCTTCCCGACCTGCTTGAGTTCTAGTCCTGACTTCCTTTGGTGATGAACAGCAATGTGGAACTGTAACTTGAATAAACCCTTTCCTCCCCAACTTGCTTCTTGGTCATGATGTTTGTGTAGGAATAGAAGCCCTGACTAAGACAATCATATATATACATATACATAACAGGACCCAAGTTTGGTTCCCACCACTTATATCAGGTGGTTCACAGCTGCTTATAACGGTCATTAAGGATGTCGCTGAGCACTGTTTTCGAGAATCAACATAGATCAGGCCAGTTGAACAACAGGCAAAGGACTTGGCTTGCACTGAGAAATGATGTTGGATGTATACCAAACCCCAAACAAAGCACAATCCCACGACACACCTGAAGGTGCTCACTCATGGTCCATACCATCAAGCATTAGATGCCTTAAAGCATCAGATCAGGAACATGCCAATGGATGCCCTAGTCTTTGAGATATTAACTTGATGAGACAGAGGACAGAATTGACCCCTAGTTCTTAGCTGCTTTCCTTTATGTTCACATTTACTGGCAAACCGAATCTTATGGCCATGGCTGATATCAGGTGTTTTGAAGAAAGACAGTCTGCTCAAGGTCTTTAAAAGTAGGAGAAATAGGGACTGGTGATACAGCAAGGTGGTAGAACGCTTGCTGAGCATACGCAAGGGCCTTGGTTCAATTCCCAAAGGGCCAAAGAGCAAAAAAACTGGATAGGATGGAATTCTTGTATTGTTAATGCTTATACCCCATGGGGTGTGGGTGTCGTGTGGCATCTAATGCAAAGTAAAGGTTGGGAACCACCGTTCACCTCATCTTGGAGTGTCTTTACATGCTATGGAGAAGGTGTCAGGGGTCACGGGGACTTGCCCCATGCTCTTCCCTCCTTTTCCACACTGGTCCCCACAAAGTCTTCCTACACCTGTCACAAGAACTGTAGTTCAGATGAGGTCAAAGGCAGGACATGCAAAAAGGAAAAAGTAAGACATCGATTTTTAAAGATGACCTTGCTGGATGTAATAAATCTTGGCTGGCAGTTATTCTAAAAATAAGTCATTCGATTTCAATATTAATGATTGTCTAAGCATTAATTTTAACTAAGATTTTTATACATCCGGCAGCACTTGTAAATTATCTTTGGAATTAAAACAATCACCACTGCTCACAGACATGCCATTTTTTACAAATTAACATGTCTCTCTGGAAAACAGTGGTTCTCAACCTTCCCAATGATGTTGCCCTTTAGTACAGTGCCTCATGTTGTCATGACCCTAATTATAAAATTATTTTCATTGCTACTTTGTAACTGTATTTTGCTACTGTTAATGAACCATAATGTAAAGACCTGGTTTTCTGATAGTCTTAGCTAACCCCCTTAGAGACAATGGCCTCAACCCATGGGTTGAGAACTACTGCTCTGAGACAATGACTATAGATACCTAGGCAGAAACTATTACTTGGATATGAGCCACCACACTCCCCACCCCAGCCCCACCTTCAAAATATTCTTGACAGGATAAGCACCAACGGAAGAATACGCCACTTTGAAGGATGCCACCTCTGCTCTGCAGTGAATGAACTATAGTTTCTGTCTGAGTAGGATGAGTCGGGTGCCTGGAAGGCTGACCACCATCCATCCTGAAGCCCTGCAGGATGTATGAATGCAGAGGGGTTTCAGCTATGTGTGGGAAGGTGGTGGTGGTAACTTATATGTGGGGTGGGACAGGCGGCTCAGATGCATGGGTTGCCTTAGGATTATGTTGGCAAAAACACAGTGCTTGGCACAAGTAGGATTCTCAGTGCACATACTGAAGAGAAGGCTCAGTTTACTAAAATTATATGGACCAAAATAAAGGGCAACCAGCAGCAACAGATCTTAGCAGGACTTACATGAATCCCCCTAACAGGCTTCCCTGATATTGATCATCTCTCCTCTCCTTTATCTATGTCACCTTCAGGGACACACTGTGTATCTCAGGCTGGCTTTAAACTTGTATTCCTTGGCCTTGGCCTCTGAGACAGCTGTAGTTGTAGGCGAGGTACATGCCAAAGTAACAGGATTTGCTCGGATGTTGTCATTGGTGGATAACTTATTACTTCTCAGGATAGAACACACAATAAGACACGATTTACACTGGGCGAGAATTTGCCTCTTCCTGTGTACTCTGTCAAAATTGACATTGCTGGACCTTGGTTGCCAGTTATTCAATTTCAGGGCCTGAAACATACCATTCCCTGCTGTCATGGATTTTAGGAATGCTGAGCAGAGCGCTGCTCTGCTGCTGCCTGTGGAGGGAGTTGGTGTCTTCCTCTGTTTAAGCTGATCTAGTTATTTTGTGGTTTCAGCATCTTGACTGTGATGTGTCATGGAGGCATTCCTCTCTGGCCATGTCTCTCTGGGATAACAAATATTTCTTGTGTTTGGACGTCTGTCTCTTTCCCTAGAGTTTTGGGAATTTTCTGTTATAATTTCATTGAATACATTTTCGGTATCTTTAGTGTTTATTTATTTTTTCCTATCCCATGGTTTCTTAGCTTTGGTGGTTGGGTCAGACCCTAGAGTGTTTCGACCGTGTGGCCATACTGGTTTAATTTTTTTTTTTTTTTTTTTTTTTGCTTTGATGTTTGGCTGTTTCGTCAGGCTTGCCTTTCACCCTTGGTTTCCTTCTGCTGCTTTCTCTAGTCTGCTGGTGGTGCTTTCATTCCTTTTATTAGCTGACCAAGTTTTTCATTTCCAGCATTGCTGTCCTTCCATCCGAACCTCTCGCTGGATTTCTTAGCCACGTTACTGCTTTCTCTTCTTCCTTGCTGTCTTCCTTTCACATCACCCCTCTGTTAGTTTCACCCTTGAAGTCAGTGATTCATTTAGATGCAGATATTGAATTCTTAGTGTTCAATAATCTTAACTTCTTTGGACTCAGGAATGGAGAGGTCATGACCTCTTTGCACCTTATGCTGCCTTGCTGTTTTTCATTTTCTTGTATTGACGATGATGATCTCTTAGGGTTTGATTGAGGATCTTCTCGGTAACCAGTCTACTCTTGAGAACCCAATTCCCAGTAACACTGAGAGGAGAGAACAATCTGCTGGAAATTTACTGGAAAACACCCCAGTAAACTCAGTGTAGAAGGACACTTAAAATCGACTCAGGCCAGCTAACACATGAACAATGATGGCTGGAACAGAAAAATGGCAAAAGTGTGCGGTCATGATAAAAATTTCTTAAAGGAAAAATAAAGCTAGACAGGGAGCCTGCAGAGCAAACTCTAGGACTGTCAAAGGCTACATAGAGAAACCCTTCCTCAACAAACAAACAAACAAACAAAGAAAAGGGAAAAAAACCCTTAACTACAACAACAAAAAAATTAAAACAAAACAGCAACAAAACAACCTCCCTCCACCAACGAAACTAAGTAAAACTAGTAAAATTTACTTAGCAAATGAATGTAAAATGAGAAGGATGCAGGGGATAGGGGAAAAGAACAGAGAATGGAAGCCACTTGAAGTAATCTGAGGTTTAGAGATGGGCGTTGGGCGTTGGTGTGGCGGAAAAGGAAAACGTGCAGCAGATGCAAAACCATCTGGATGCCAAATAAGGAAAGGATGGATGAGCAAAGTTAGATAAATGTAATCAGAATGATAAAAAGTAACATGATAAATGTCTTTAAGGATAGAGCATTATCAAAGGGAAGAGGCAAAGGGACTCATGGAGCCTGCCAGGTCTAGCCCCGGGTCAGGTGTTCACAAGAGTGCTCTTCTCGCTAGAACCATCTGTCCTTGTGCACCAGGATCATATGCTGACCACACTCACCTCTGCGGTCTGTGGACTGGTCGGTCTTTTATGCCTCCAGTTCATGCTCACTCACCATGGTGCCGAATGATCACCCTGAGGGGGTTGTCTGACGAGTGCGCTAGGAGTGGAGAGGGCAGCGCTGAGCTCTGTGGGAGGATCACTCTTCATGTTTTCAGGCTGTGGAAGGTCTCCATGGAAGCCCCAGAATTGTCAGGCCAGTCAGCAGATAAGGTAAGTGTCTCCAGAAACTGATTTACCACTGACCACGGGCTCAGGCTTCTCAGGTTCCACGGTGTGTGTGTGTGTGTGTGTGTGTGTGTGTGTCTCATATGTAGCCTAGGTTGGACTCCAACTAAGGTAATTCTCCTGTCTCAACTTCCTAATGCCAGGATTACAAATGTGAGCTATGCTCAACTCAAGACTCCAGAGTATTTTCTAGTAATGAGTCTGGTTACTAGCCACTGTATTGGTTTCACTGCCCCTGGAGCCTGCACTATTCCAACCAAGTCCCAGGTCTCTTAACCCTCACACTCTCTGGCATGTCAGCAACTGTCTTACAACTGTCCACTCTGGGAATGTGGAAGGTTGTTCCCAGTCTCTTATATTTGTTCCTCATTTTCAGGGCAGCTTAGTCTTAAACAATAACAAAAATCCCTACACGGCACCTCCAAGACTTGGAGCTAAGAGAACAGAGCTCCTGTCCTCGTGTTCTGTGGGTCCAAGAGCCCTGTGTTAGCATCTACTTAGCTTCTTGTAAAGGGCTCACATTGCTTCCATCACAATGGGAGAATAACAGGAGAAATGAGAAGGAAAGAATGTGTCTGGTGAGAGATGAGGCAAAAGAAAACCAAGAAGGCTCCTATAACATCCCACTCCTCCTATAACATCCCACTCCTCCTATAACATCCCACTCCCCTAGTAACTAATCCATTCCTCCGAGTAAGTGTTTTCTCCCTACAGCGACATCAATCTTTTCATGATGGCTCTGACATGACCCGATTACATCTCAAAGGCCTGGCCGTTAGTATTGCTGTATTGATGTATTCTCATGAGCTTTGTTGGAGAGAACTGAGTTTAATCCATACAGATGTCACAGATCTTTGTATTTTTTTAAGTATATTCTCAAGGTTTTATAACTATCACCATTATTTGGTTTTACAACATTTCTGTGGTAGTTTGAATAAGAATGTCTCCTATAAGCTCATTATTTAAATGCTTGGTGCCCACCCAGTTAGTGGAACTGTTTGGGAAGGATTAGGAGGTGTGGCACTGCTGGAGGAAGTGTGCCACTGGGGGTCAACTTTGAGGTTTCAGAAGCTTATGCCTTTCTTAGTTAACTCTCTTCTTCCCCTGTCCCTCTCTGCTTTGTGCTTGCAGATAAGGATGTGAGCATTTAGTTACTGCTCTAGCGCCATGCCTGCCTGCCTGCTGCCAAGCTCCTGGCCATGATGGCCATGGACTAACTCTCTCAAACCATAAGCAACCCCCCAATAAATTCTTCTGTAAGTTGCTTAATTGTGGTGTCTCTTTATAGCAATGGAAAAGTTACTAAGACAATTTATATCACCACAAAGAAACTCCATGTTCATTTATAGCCACTTCTCCTTTCCCCATCCTTGTAAACCATTTATCTACATTATGTAACATTTCCCACATAAATGGAATGGTTTACAATTTTTTATATAAATTTATATTTTGTGTTTATTTGTTTTTTTTTGTTTTTTTGTTTTTTTTTTTTTTGGTTTTGTTTTTTAGAGACAGGGTTTCTCTGTATAGCCCTGGCTGTCCTGGAACTCACTCTGTAGACCAGGCTGGTATCAAACTCAGAAATCCTCCTGCCTCTGTGTCCCAAGAGCTAGGATTAAAGGCGTGCACCACCACCACCCTTCTTTGGTTTACATTTTTTATCTCTGGCTTATTTCCCTTGGTATGCTTTCAGGATTCATCCATGTAACTGTACTTCTTTTTATTGCCATGGTATTAATATTCTATTTCTGACTATACCACATTTCATTTACCCATGCTTGATTCAATGGACAGTCAGATGCCTTCCATCCTTGCCATTACAAATAGTGTTGCTATGAAAATCTTTCTAGATTGTAAATGTAATTTTATTTCTCTTGGTCACATAACATTTAGAGGTAGAACTGATGGGCTGTATAATTATTTTGACATTTCTGGGTGGCTGATACACTGTTTCCTTACTAAGCTCCACTAGTACTGGATATGGGTTCATTTTACATTTAGATTTCTTGAGTGATATTAAATGGTATCCCATTTTAGTTTTGTTTTGAATTTCCTTGATGATTAATAATATTGAATATTTTAAAAACATTTAATGACAACTGGAATGCCTTTTAAATTAATTAACCAATTAATTAACTTTATAATCTGATCAAAGCTTCCCTTCCCTCCTCTGACAACTGGAATATCTTATGAAGAAATATCTATTTATATCTTGGTATAATCTTTTGTCTTTTAAAATGATTTTATATTCATAGAAAAATTGAAAACTGTGTATAGAGAATTCTTCTGTCATATATGCAGCCTACCCAACAGTCAGCACTGCTCCTTGGAGGCACATTGTTACCCATGAAGTTCCACTTTGATCCTGCATTCTCCCCAAAGTCCATAACTTATTTTAGGGTCCAGTTTTGTTGTGATAGAGTGAATGGGTTTGAAAATGTATTTCACTTATTGAATTTATTCACCATTATAATTTAGAAGATGTTTTAACTACCCTGAAAGTCCTCCATACTCTGCCTTTTCATTCCTCTCTTCCCCTGGTAACTACTTATTTATATTTTATTGTTTCATCATTTTTATTTTTCTAGAGTGTAATATAGTTGGAATTGCACAGTTAGGTACCTTTTTCAGGTTAGTTTGTGTATTAATCAGGTATATATATACATATATATATGTATATATGCATACAAGTGTATGTGTATATATGTATATATGTATATATGCATATATGTATATGTATATATGCATATGTGTATATATGTATTTTCACATGCATATGTATATATAATATGTAATATATATATATATATTTTTAAGAGGATTTATTAGAATGACTTACAGGCTGTGGTCCAGCTAATCAAACAATGGGGAGCTGTGAATGGAAAGTTCAAGGATCCAGTAGTTGAACTGGAATACCCATGGGAGGAGATACAGAGACAAAGTGTGGAGCAGAGACTGAAGGAAAGGCCATCCAGAGACTGCCCCACCTGGGGAGTCATCCCATATACAGTTACCAAACCTGGACACTATTAGGGATGCCAGGAAGTGCTTGCTGACAGGAGCCTGATATTGCTGTCTCCCGAGAAGACCTGCCAGTACCTGACAAATACAGAGGGGGATGCTGTCAGTCAACCACTGGACAGAACACAGGGTCCCCAATGGAGGAGCAGGGGAAAGGACCCAAGGATCTGAAGGGTTTTGCAGCCCCATAGGAGGAACAACAATATGAACCAACCAGTACCCTCAGAGCTCCCAGGGACTAAACCACCAACCAAAGAGTACACATGGAGGGACCCATAACTCCATCTGCATGTGTAGCAGAGGGTGGCCTTGTCAGACATCAATTAGAGGAGAGGCTCTTGGTCCTATGAAGGATCGAAGTCCCAGTGTAGGGGAATGCCAGGACAGGGAAGCAGGAGTGGGTGTGTTAGTGAGCAGGAGGAGGGGAGATGGGATGGGGATTTTTGGAGGGGAAACAAGGAAAGGGGATAACATTTAAAATATAAATGAAGAAAATATCTAATAAAAAATGATCCATTAGTTGTTCAGTTCTCAAGGCTGGATGTCTCAGCTGGTTTTGAGCATATGTTAGAATTTTGAGGAAGTAGGCTCTGATATCAGCAAAGGGGTGGACTTACTAGTGAGGGCAAGAGTGGCAGGCAAAGAATGATGCTTTCTTCTTTCATGTCTTTTATATGGGATTTCAGCAGAAGGCGTGGCTCAGACTAGAGGTGGATTTTCCTGTCTCAAAAGCTCTGGATTAAATTTCTGCCTTCCCACCTTAAAGATCTGGTTTAGAACTGTGCCTTTCCATTTCAGTGAGGTTTTGTTTGTTTGTGTTGCTTTTTCTTTTTGCCTCGAGGCAGGGTTTCTCTGCGTATCCCTGGCTTTCGTGGGAATTTGCTCTGCAGACCAGGCTGCCCTCGAACTCACTTAAGCAAAATTAGTTCACAGGTAAGCCCAGCCACTTTTGGTTTTTCATTAATCCCAGATATAGTCAAGTTGACAAACAAACTAGCCATCACAGCTTGTCTCATGTTTCCTTTGCTTTTGCTGCTGAATTGTATTCTGCTGCCTAAAGGAACCAGTTTACTTATGTATTCACTGACTGATGTTCAGTTTGTTTGCTTCTGAGCTTGGCAAGCTCGAACAAAGCTGGGATAATATTTTGTGCAAAGCCTGACATGGTGCCCATGCCTATAACCCCAGGACTTCATAGGCAGAGGCTGGAAGAACTTGAGTTCAACGTTATCTTTGGCTACCTGCTGAATTCCAGGCCAGGCTGGGTGACAGAAGTCCCTGTCTACGAAAGAAAAATAAAGAGACATAATGTTGACTTGAGTTTCTAAGTTACTTGGGAAAATATCAAGAGAAAATATCAAGTTTCTAGTTACTTGAGAAAATTATCAATATTATATTGTAAGAGCAATGTAATTTGGTGAGAAACTATCAAACTGTCTTTCAGTGTGGCTGTGCTACTTTGTTTTTTGCTTTTTTTTTTTTTTATGAGCCATATCTTTGTCTTAGTTTGGTTTCTATCACTGTAACAAAACACCATTACTAAAAGCATTTTGTGGAAGAAAGTCTTTATTTTAGCAGATAGCTTGTATCCCACCATCCAGGGAAGCCGGAAGGGAACTCAAGGCAGAACTGAAGCAGAAGCCAAGCTTTGCTCTTCCTGGCTTTTTAGCCTGCCTTCTTACACCGAGCAGGACCACTTGCCCGAGGGTAGCACAGCCCACAGTGTCTAGTGCCTAGTTATACCAATCATTAATCAAGAAAATGCCCCACAGACTTGTGTGTAGTCTAATTTAACAGAAACATTTTCTCAATTGAAGTTCTTTCTTCCCACATAACCCTGCTTGCTTGTGTCAAATTTACAAAAAAGTCTAATCAGGACAAGCAATTCTCTGCCCATTGAAGTTTTCTTTTTCTTACACTTTATTTGTGTGTGTGTGTGTGTGTATACATACCATGGCATCTTGTGGACATCAGAGGGCAACTTTCAGGGAGTCATTTCTTTTTCTTTCTTTCTTTCTTTCTTTCTTTCTTTCTTTCTTTCTTTCTTTCTTTCTTTCTTTCTTTCTTTCTTTCCTTCTTTCTTTCTTTCTTTCCTTCTTTCTTTCTTTCTTCAGACATACCAGAAGAGGGCATCAGATCTCATTACGATGGTTGTGAGCCACCATGTAGGTGCTGGGATTTGAACTCAGGACCTTCGGAAGAGCAGTCAGTGCTCTTACCCGCTGAGCCATCTCACCACCCCCCAGGGAGTCATTTCTTGTCTACCATGTCATCTTTAGGTATTGAACCCGGGTTATCAAGGTTAGCAGCAAGCTCCTCTACCCTCTCAGCCATACCCTAGTTCTTTCTGCTCAGTTTTCATTGACTAATTTGTCTTTTTGAAATATTGAGTTTAAAGAGTGCATAAATATAAAACAATAAATCCTGTTACAAACCCATTATTAACTGCCAAATGTCTCCAAGTTTCTCAGTTCTGGAGGCCACATCTGCATACTTCCTAGCCAACGGGAGCAACATTTTACTGTTCTGTATGGCATGTCAGCTTGAGGGTCATGGTTTTCCTCTGGATCCACCTGCAAAGAAAGTATTAACTTTCTACCTATGATCACTGAACCTAAAAAGAGCTGAGTCTCAGCAGAAGTAGAGTGAATAGCTGTGAAGTTCTGGGAGAGAAAACCACCCAAGAATCATTCTCAAGAAAGAACAGCAACTGTGATATCTGCTGCCTCCATCGTCACAGGCTCTTGGTGTCCCGGGGGTTACTCAGAAACCCAGGTGGAAATGGCACCAACAAAGAGGATAACCCGTTTGCAGCATAGTAAGGTGTCTTGCAGAACCTAGGACCATGCCATCAGAAATCCCAAATGTAGTCAGTTTCATCTTTTTTTTTTTTTTTTGATTATAAAATTACTGAAAACTTCCAATTCTTTTTTTTTTTTTTTCACTTCCCAGAGGCATTTAAAGCTAGTCTGACTCCCTGAAAAGAATCTTCAGTTTCCCAAACAAAGTTCAACACAGTGTGACTGGGGACGGGGACAGGCAGAGGCTCTCAGCATAGGAACTAGACATTTCTTTTTTCACCTTGGAAGGCACTTCATTCTTTCATTCCCATAAGCCTTTGCACCCATCTCACCTGTGGTGGAAGACTGTCGTTCCCTGTGATCTGCTTTGGTGACATCCGGTCCTGTGGGTGGAGGCCAGTCTTACCTCTGGAAGCATCTTGACCTTCAAGAGCTTGTTTCTCTTCGTGCTCTTCTAGGTCTCTTATCACATTTGAATGTGTCACTGTCTAAGCTGTCTCCTTTGTGTGCCTTTTTGTATACTTAAAATTCCATTTCTACTCATCCCCTGTGTGCTTCTTAGCTAAACCAAAGATCTGTTAAGAGGTCACAAATACTACAGGAGGAACGTTCCTCCCTGGCGCCTTCCTCTCGGTTCTCTCAATCTGTCACAGTGCTCCCTTCACTCTGGAATCCTTCCTCTAGATCTAGACATAGGTTCTTGTCTCGGTTGTGTTCTATGTTGATGGCTATCTTCCAACTCATGGCTAAGGAGGGTATATACTTTTAAACACTTAAATATTTTAAAATAAAATTTATATAAAGTTGATTATTTTATATTTAAATCAATCCTTCAACGTTTGCATGTTTCTAAGTTACACAGAGTAAGACCATCAGGTGATATTTTGCTGCACCTCAACAAGAATTCCTAGTGGATTTGAAGACCGAAATTTCTACTTACCATTTTTTTTTGATATGATCGAAATCAGGAAAAACAAAATCAATTTAAAAAAGTCTAGATTTATTTATTATTGCAAAATAAGAGTGAAGGCTTTTCCAGAATTCTAGGGTTTTTCCAGAAACCCGAAACCAATGCCTGTCTTTGCAATGGCTAACAATTGCACTCACAGACTATGAGAAACACAGGAGGAAGTACAGTTTTAAAACGAAAACGCTACTGAAAATGGCACCGCAAAAAATGACACTGGGTAAGAGCACAGCCAGTCGCGCTGTGACACCGCAAGTCCTGCAGCTGATTTCGGGGTGGGTTCAGAACCAGGGACCAAACCTCAGGCTGCCAGGGCCTTAGTTTGGCTTCCGTCTGTGCAGGCTGCCAGGTCAAAGCGTCTCCATCCCCGCCCCCGGACTTCCATCTCCGATTGGTCTCTTTCACAGACCCGCCCCTCGAGGCGGCCCAATGAGGAGGCCTGCGCCTCAGCTCCGCCCTCCCTGCCGGCAGCGTGGGCTGCGGTGCCTGAGAACCGGGGATGGCGGCCGTGGCTGCGCGCGCGGGTGGGCTGCTGCGGCTCGGGGCTGCGGGAGCGGAGCGGCGGTGGTGCGGAGTGCGCTGCGCTGCGCTGGTGCAAGGCTTCCTGCAACCCGGGGGCGAGGACGCGGCCCAGAAGCGGCGGGTGGCCCACTTCACTTTCCAGCCGGACCCAGAGTCCCTGCAGTATGGTGAGACTTGGCGATCTCGCTGCATCCCTCCCTGGTCGATCCCTGCCTTGCCCTAGACTCTAGACTATAATCCAGAGCTTCCCTGGTTCGGGTCGGTTTGGGTTCCTTTTGATTTTACTTGGTGACTCTTCCTTTCAGATGCAGTTCCTGGGAACTTCAAGATAGGTGAGAGGGCACTCTGCCTTCTGGGAGGGCCTGAGGGTGTAAAGAGTTGTCTAAAGAGTGCCTCCTCCCCACTTTCCCTAAGTTCTATCCCTCGTTCCCTCGTTCCCGTATCAGGTCTTAGGTGTCAGCTTGTCCTAGACTGAGTCACTAACTTGAGGCAACTGTCTGTAAAATATTTGCCTTTTAAATTTCTTTTGGATGGAAAGTGTAAACCTCGGGAGTAAATACTAGAATTTGATTATCTCAAGGTCACGAAACAGGTTCTGCCTAAAAATGGGAAAGAATCCAGACTTCTATTTGAGCCTAATACCGAGTTCCTGCTGGGCCCTGCTGCCACTTGGCCAAGCAGTACTCCGTAGAGGTGGTGGGGAAGAGCAAATGACAGACTCCTGTTGTGCCACCTTCGCTACACTCTTTGTCCTGCTAGTCGCCTGCTATCCTAGGTCTAACTGCAGAGCATCAGGAGAAAGTAAGGGAAACCTATCCTGTTTTCTTGTCCAATAACTTCTCCCAAGCCGGAGCTGGCATTTTTTTGAAGTCCGTCTTTACTTGTGAACAATTATTGAATATTTATCGAAAGCTTGCTATTGGCGAAATTTAAATTCCTCATCTCATTTAGTTCATAGGGCAGGATGTGAGGTAGGTCATGTCTTAATGTTTACTTTGCAGTTAGATAGACTGGAGCCTTGAAGCAGATTATTCAACAGTACACAGGACAGAAGTTCGTGACACATAGCTCCAAGGGTTAGAATGGAGTAAGCAGGATTTCGGACTTGCCACTCCATGGATGGCAATAAGAGGCCTTTAGATATGGTTTAAATGAACAGGCTTTCCCAGTTTTGTGAAATAAAAGTATTAGAAAGATGAACAGCAGGGAACAGCAGTTCGTTTTTCCCTCCCAGCCTTCAGTACTGTTTTCACAGCAAAGAAACTTTGGCCTAGTAATGGAGAAATAGAGCACAGGTCCTCCTAATTCTCCTTTCCACAATTGTGAAATTACTAAAATCGGAGTGATGTCATGTCTCTAGGTTGTTACTATAGAAACAGTACAAGCATCTTACAGATAAAAGGCATAGTTTAGAAAAAACATAAAAGCGTGATTACACCACTCCTGGTGAAGGCTGCTGAAGACCACTGCCTTCTCCACTATTGTAGTTTTGATACAAGTCCAATTTGCATCAACTAGAAAAAAATTTCCCATGATGCTGTGGAGTTTTGAGGGCCTGTAGAATTGAGTAGTGAGAGTCAGGGTCTTGAGTTTGGTCTCGTCCCCATCGCCTGGGACTTTGAAGTCCTCACTTCTGCAAGCCTCACATCTCTGTAATTAAGGGATTAATGATAACAGCTGTTTCAAAAGGAGACGAGAACTAAGGACTGACTAAACATCACTAATATATATAACACAGTGTCTGCTATCTTGGAAGTACTAACTCAGTAAAAGGAAACTTTGAATAGACATGGTTTCACAGTGTTGTAAAAAATGTCATAGTTTCACCGTGTTATAAAACATGCAGACATACATTCCGTGTCTGGGGCTCTCCTGCCCGCAATGATAGAGCCCCAGAGATTAGAGCTCTCACTCGAAGATAGGAATGGTTTAGTGGAGTTTTTAAACGCCTACTTCGAATCACCAGTTTACACCCAGTGTGTATAAGAGTGTTCGGCGTATTAAGTGTGAGAGTGTGTAAGAACGTGTAAGAGTGTGTTAGGGGCTAAGGCTGCAAAGCCCAAGCACACACCCTTGGGATTTTGTACTCTCCTCTGCGCCTTGTGTTTGAGGCTGTTTCACTCCTGCTGAGGCGCACTCTCCCATGTCGTTGCTCACTAGTTCATGTTCTTTCTTGACTTGAGCTCTGCTTCTTTTTTTTCATATTTCGAAAGTTGTGCCCTTAGCCATTTCTCCTGTCCATGTGAACACTGTTGTCCATTGTTGAGCAATTGCTTTTATTCAGCTGTTGGAGGTATGGAGTCTCTTAGCTTGACAACAATCATGCGAGTTAGATGGTGTTGTGCCCACTGCACAGATAAGGCAGTCGAGGCTCAGAGATGCTTGTGGCCTTCCTAAGTGTGGTGAAGGGCAGAGTCAGCTTTCCAGTCAGTCCCATTGTGTGTGACACTTACAAACAGTTTTAGGTGCTGAAACTTTGCATATTAGGGCTGTTAATGAAGATTTGGACTCTTTGCTCTTCACGGGTGCTGCAAAGGCTTCCCGTGCATCCATACTGTTTGATCTCACACAGAAAAGGTTCTGCTTCCATTGGTGGCCGGGGCCAACTTCTTCTAAGGTGCACAGTGGACTGGGATAAGGACTTATCTTTGCAAAGACCACAGGAGTATTGTTTTTCAGGCAGAAAAAAGACTGAGTAGGTCTAAGGCCCCTCGTAGGCTCGTCCTGTGTTGTATCAACAGGGAAAACCAATGTGATTGAGATGGGTCTGGTAGTGGGGTAGGCAGTTCCTGTGATGACCAGGATAGACAAAGGCCTTTTGTTGATGAGGCTTGTCTTTTTTATGGGATAGGAATAGCATGAATGAAGTCAGATTAGTAAACCTGATATTTCTTTGTGCAATGTGACTTTATTTGGAGTGAAAAAGATATACGAAAGAAAGATGTAGAGGCTTTAAAATTCAGGACAAAGCCTGGGGAGAGAGAGAGGTGCATTGCACTTTGGTTCAGATTCTGTTGGGCTATCGGAAGCCATTGTGTATTTCTAGGAAGCAGGTGATTTGCGATGTTTTTGTGTTATTAGAAGAGTTAGTGGAAGGTATTGCTAGATGTATATAGCAAGAAAAATACCACATCACCATTTATAGTCTCTCTTGCTACAAATGATTACATCATCTTCAACCCCCTTCCCCAGCACACTCAGGTCAAAAGTCAGTTTAAGGGAGGATAGATTTTGGTTTACAGTCCATCCTGTAGGGTAAGGCCTGGTGGTGGCAGCAGCTCGAGGAAGCTGGTCACAGTACATCCGCAGTCAGGAAGTAGGATGGGATGCATACTGGTACTCTGTCTTTTCTCCTTTTCATGCAGTCCAATCCCAGCAAATAAATTCATGCTGTTGGCATTTAGAGTGGGTCTTCCTGCCTCTACTAAACAACCTCCTCTCGGTGCCTCCTCACAGGTGTGCTTTGAGGCTTGTTTCCTAAGTGATTCTAGGTTTTGTCAGGTTGACAGTTGGCACTAATGAGGGTAAGGTGCCAGGACCACTGGTACAAGTCGGGGATTCTGGGGTAGAACTCCATCTTCAGAGAGCGGGAGGGCACATGATGAAGACTTAAATTTCACTGTGATTTGAAGTATTGGTGGAAGTAGTACGTGAGGATGTCTGAATGTTTCTCTTTCGCTGAGACAACTTGATGGCAAAGCTAGGAACCCTTGAGGCCAGGTAATTGTTTTTCTGACTATTTAGATTTGGCATAACCCAAAACGTGACCCTATGAGACCGGGCAGCAAGGAGGTCATCTTATCATCCAGTATCATGAAGATACTGAGACACAAAGACATTCAGTTTCCATAAGTGTTGCTTTTATCTCCTCAGAAGATGGGATGATATGAGAGCCTTACCCAAGCTGTGGTAATACATAACTGGGACTGAGCCTAGAGCATTTCCTTCTCTGTTCTAACTATCTGTAGGCCTAGGCCTGGAAGCTTCTAGCCTCCTCACAATCTAATCTTCCAAGATTACGATTTCAATCCTGCTTCTCTTTGCTTCTCACTAAAGTGCGTTGGCCACATACTAACTTTGGACCATAACTTAGAAAATACTAAGTATGCTCTAATCTTCTGACTCCTTCTCATTATCTGGCTCATTCTGTCTTCACCTGTGTCTAGCTAGTTCTCTCTGCAATCTGTCTCTGTAAAACTGTCCTAGTAAAACTGACACACACACACACAGACACACACAGACATGCACACACACACACACACACACACCACCTCTACCACCTGTGTCTACCATGCTCTCTCTCCCTGTGCTGCGCTTAAGTAGCCTCTCTTTCCTGTGCTGTTCTTGTGAGAATGGGGCATATTGTAATTCTGACTCATTCTGTAAAATCTTTCTCTGATTTGTTACCTTGTCCACCTCTCAATTAGATGTCACTTTCAAACATGTCTGCTTCCTTTTACAAACTAACCTTGACTTCATTCTTAGGAACTGTGATGGTTTGTATATGCTTGGCCTGTGGAGAGTGGCACTGTTAGGAGGTGTGGCCTTGTTGGAGTAGGTGTGTCACTGTGGGCGTGGGCTTTAATACTAGCTGCTTCGAAGCCAATATTCTGCTATCAGTCTTCAGATGAAGATGTAGAACTCTCAGCAACAAAGTCTTCCATATTCCTACTAGGATAGCCCATTAAGCCCCACTTAAAGGATTGCATTGCTTTCCAAATCCAAAGTCTCCAAGTCCACATTCTGCCAGACAAAAGCATGGGCAGGTCTATCACAGCAGTACCCCAGTCCCTGGTACCAACTTCTGGTCTTAGTATTTTAAAGCTGTGAACAGACGCCATGACCAAGGCAACTCTTATAAGGACAACATTTAATTGGGGTTGGCTTACAAGTTCAGAGATTCAGTCCATTATCAAGGCGAGAACATGGCAGCATCTAGGCAGGCATGGTGCGGGAGGAGCTGAGGAACAGAAGGCTGCTAGCAGAATACTAGCTTCCAGGCAGCTAGAATGGGGGCTATTAAAGCTTACGCCCAGAGTGACACACCTACTCCCCTAAGGCTACACCTCCAAATAGTGCCACTCCCTGGGCCTAGCATATACCAACCACAGGGACTAAAGGTGTGTACTAAGGGCATGGCTGTATTACACTTGTATCATATTGTAATCAGAGCATGTCTGCATTCTAGCAGGATCACATAGACCTAGAAGGTCTTTGGATAGGAGCTCTTGCCAGAGCAGCCTCTGGATCAAAATTCCTCTTCATCTTCCCCTTTCTGTTACCAAAACAATTATCAATCCCATAAACTTAACGGTCTGAATGTCCTTATGAAGATCCATTGATGTGATGATCCTTCACACTGCAGTCCTGACCATCTGTCCTTCAGTAGATGTTTATTTTGGCATCAAGGCTTTCCAGTCTGCCAGTCTGATGAACATTTGTCCTTTTTCAGCCAGTTTGTTGATCTGTAAAGACCATAAAGGGGGGGAGGGGATCGCCAGCTTTCTGTATTGTTTGCATGGCTGCCTTTCTGTCGCTTCCTTCCTTGAGTCCTGCCTTTCACGGAGAAGTTTCTCTTACTCAGATGGAACCTTTGTCAGTTTTGATGGAATCCATAGTCTTTCATCACACGTGGAAATATAGACAAAACCTCTTTCCCAATACAACACATTTCCTGAATTCCATTCTGATGTGAAAACATCTTTAAAGTATGCAGGTTGATCTAATTCAGTAGTTCTATAATCTTGTGTTTCAGCAGATGTTGTTCCTGCCTCATTGGCATTCAAAACATTTAAAGTTAATAAAGCATTATTCAGTTCTTATTCCCTTTCTGTTTATTAAGCATCTCCTTTAAGGTACGATTAGATCTTTCTGTAACTGCTTGACCTATTGGATTGTATGTTGTACCTGTAATATGTCTTATGCTATTTCATTTTAATGGAAGTATATGTGAGGGCTTTTCAGTCTTAATTTGTAAGGGTATCTTCATGATAGCCATAATTTCTAACAAATGTACAATTACAGACTCAGACTTTTCACAATGCAAAGCAGAAGCCCATTGAAATCCTGAATATGTATCAGTGCTATAATGTACAAATTTTAGTTTCCCCAATTCTACAAAATGAAACTCCATCTGCCAAATTTAACTTTTTTGGGTATGCTTAGAGTTACTTCCAGCAGGTAGTAGAACCTGATTATGCAAAGAACAAGTAGGACTTTTTCATTTTTTTTATAAAGAATTTCTTTGACTTCTTACAAAGTAATGGGAACATTTTTCTTTAAACCTTTGTTGTTAACATGCTATTTTTCTATGAAATTCTAAGACTTCTAGCACATTTTTTTTTATTAATAATTGGTCAATCTTTTCATTTCTTTGTGCCAGTAGACCAGGCAATCCATATGAGGTTTAATATGGGTGATATCTAATAGATAATCTGTTTCAAATTGTCTATTGCAGTTGTATGAATAATGATGTCAATTCTGAATTATTAGGAATAAGTTCAGCAGTTTCTATATGTAACACAATCTCTATGCATATTGTGAGGTAGTAATTATATTGATAGATTCAGAAAAATCTAATAATACTGCAAGAGTTGTATATAGCTCTGATTTTTAAACCAGAGCATATGGGCTTTGAATTACTTTACTTATTCCTGACTTATAGCCCGTCATTTTTGTTTTATTTCCATCAGTATAAAATGTAGGAATTTCAGAAATTGGTGTCTCTTTTACTATAAGGGGGTAGAATACAATTAATTCTTCTTATGACCTGGAGTTGCTTGCTTTTTGGATATTTGTTGTTAATTTCTTCCAAATAATTACTACAAGCTCTTTGCTTGGTCTTCATTAATTACCCATAATGAGGTAATTTCTGCAGTAGTATAATGTACTATTATTTATTATGGGTCTGTTCCTGATACTTGATAAAGTCTTAGTCTAACTTTTATAATTAGTCCACAAACCTGTTCAACATGTTTTGAGTTTTTTCCTCTGTTTATGTGCTAAGAAGATCTATTCTAGAATATTGTCTTCTCTCTCCATAATGAGTAGAAGGCAAGTATTCTCACCAATACAGTCAAGTTTGGTTTCTAGGCAGTTCACAGGTGTGTCCTGCAACTTTTACTCTGCCTGAGTCAATGCTTTCTCTGCTTCTGGTGTTAATTGTCTAGGACTGTTTAAGCTTGAATCAGACTTGTAAAGTTTGAGACAAATTCCTCAACTTTTGAGTATTTAGTCCAATAGTAGGCTGTAAACAGTTAATATCTCTCAATAGTTTTTGTAAGTCATTAATAGTTAAGTTTGTAGCTGATCTCTTCTGATATGTATCTTTTGTGGTTGAATCTTTTGTTGGCTTATTTTAAATTCTAGATACTTGATTGAATCTCCTCTCAGTATTTTTCAGGAGCACCTGTATTTTACCCCAAATAGGTAAAATATTTCTTGCTTCATTAAGCATTCTAGAGAGATTGTATTTGTATCAGAATTGGTCAACGAGATATCATTTATATCATGGTAAATTATGGATTGAGGAAATTGTTTATGAATTATTTCTAGTGGGTGTTGTACAAAATATTGACACAGAGTTGGATTATTCAACCTTCCTTGAGGAAGAACTTTCCATTGGTTTGTTTTCACAGGTTGAGGATTGTTTTAAGTTGGTACTGTAAAAGCAAATTTTTCTCTATCTTGAGCAGTCTTTAAAATAGATTATTATTATAGGTCATCATTTTGGTAATAGAGAAGGTAAGAGGATTCCACTTTGTAATGGACTCATAGTTTTGGTGATTTTATTTCCAGCCCTTAGATCAGTCAACATATTCTAATTTCCAGATTTCTTTTAAATGACGCATACAGAAGATTCTGAAGACTTATAGACTGTTATATGTGGGGTTTCCAGTTGCCCTTGTACCTGCAGCTCAAGTCCCTGTATTTTTTTCCCTATTCAAAGTCCATTGCTCTAACTGACATTTTCTTGTCAGTTAACCATTTTAAAGGTAGGGCTGTTAGTGTCCCAGTACCCCCAGAATGACTTGTCCTATCAAGTGAAGCTGCTCTGTCCTTGTGAGCTACTTGTGGTTATTGCCAGAGCAGTGTTGCCTCTGTACCATGGATTAGATATTCAATACCTACCGAGTTTGGTTTTCTCTAGTTGCTCTGTGGATTGTTGACAGGAATTATCTGGCTCATGTTGTTTGTTGCCTGGGTTATGAGTGAACTTCTTGGGAGTTTCCTATATTTAAAGGATTATCACCTGGGAGTTTCCCATTGTTAAGGGATTGCCTCACAAATCTTTTGCTGGTTTGCATTAATTATTTTAATTAGGCCTTTTCCACACCTTCTACAAATCCTGAAAGACTGAGGTCTTCCAGTACAGTCTCTAGGAATGCCTTATCTACAGTTCCTTTTCAAATGACCTTGTCACCTATAATCAGAAAAACAGACAATTCAGAAATTTAGGATTATTGGCCATTGCTTTTTCAAATACATAGTCAATAGGGTCAATATCAGAAATAGTTCAAATCCATACATCCATAGGTTCTTGTCAAGCTTTTAGAAGTCTAAGAACTCTTTTACAGTCTGCATTTGCATTTCAAAAGTTAAAGTTTCAATTCATGCCCATCTTGCATCTGGATTTGATATTATCCTATTTTATAGCAGACATTAATCTATGTAAAGAATCAGTAAAAGTCTCTCCAGGGTTTTGCATAGTCTTTGTGAGTGACATAGACCTTTCCCCTTGTTCCTCCACTGTATCCTAGCCTCTTAAAGTTACTAAAGTACATTGTATAATAACAGAGTCATCAAATTACATCTGCTTTTGTAAATTAGCGTATTAACATTCATCTAACAATTGATCGTTCATGATATTAACATCTTTAGACCAATTACAATTTTCCATTTGCAGCTTCTTTGTGCAGCCATGTCAGCCACTGTAACTGAGAACTAGCTTCTAGTACAGCCATTGCTAAATCTTTCCAGACCAATTGTTAATTTTGTGAATTTTCAACATTTTCTGGCATTTGTTCTTGGATAACTGGGAAATCTAGTGAGGATGCTTGCCTTTCCTAAATTTCATAAAGAGGTGGCAGTGTAAGTTCATTGGGATGTCTATTTTTTTTTTTAAAGAATTATTTATGTATGTGTAGGAGTACACTGTAGCTGCCTTCAGAAGAGGGATTGGAACCCATTACATGGGTTGTGAGCCACCATGTGGTTGCTGGGAATTGAACTCAGGACCCCTGGAAGATCAGTTAGTGCTCTTAACCGCTGAGCCATCTCTCCAGCCCGGGATGTGTGTCTTGGTCCTCAATTTCATCAGGTACCATAGGTTCACAATAAGTACTTGCTGTTCTCTTACTTCCTCTGTCTTTTGTCTCTCTAGCCTCTGTTGTATCATAACTAATTTTTCTTGCTGCACAGCTATTTTTCTTGTTGTACATTGATTCTTTTAGTCTTTTAAAAGAAGAAATATGTAAAGATTGCCGTTGAAAGTAGGGATGGGTTTACTCTGGTGGTCAGGGTTGCAATAACTACCTGCATGGCTTTTTCAAATAATATTGCTATCCCCTCATGCCCTATCTTTGCTTTCAAGGGATCTGACATCTTCTCATTTTTTTTTTTAATACAGGAAGAGTCTGTCTATATAATAAAATTGTCTTTTGGGATACCTTACTGTGACTGGAAGAATCTCAGAGATTTCCATATCTGGAGTCTCCCCATGTATCTTTCAGTGTCCAGCCAAACTCAAAGAACTGATGCTTTCTCTGGAGATGATCCCGGGCAAGTTTTTCTCTGTGGAGGAAAGGAGGACAGATGCCTCCTGTGTTCCGCCATGTTTCTGTCAGATGTCCTCTGCTTTCTGCAGTGATGGTGGATTTTCTCTTTCTCTGATCTTGTTGGGTTTTTCTTCTAAGCATGTTGGGTGCTAGATGTTAGTTAAGGTTGCTTTTATCTCCTCAGATAATGGGATGAGAATTGTACTGAAGGCCTGTGAACACACAGCTGGGGCTGAGCCTAGAGTGTTTCTTTGTCCTTACAATCCCTAGGTCTAGGCCTGGAAACTTCTAGTCTCTTACAATCTAATCTTAAGCATCTCTAGGCTTCTTACTGAATTGCTTTACTTGGCCGTATACTGACTTTGGCAGCATGCTCTGAGCTTCTGGCTCCTTCTCCTTCTCTGGCTCCTTCTGTCTTCACCTGTGTCCAGATTGTTCTCTCTGCAACCTGTCTCTGTAAAAATGTCCTGATAAAACGGCGACATACAGACACACAGACACACAGACACACAAACACACAGACACACACACACACCTCCACCACATGTGTCCAGCTTGTTCTTTCTCCTTTTGCTGCTCTTAAACACCTCCTCTTTCCTGTGCTGTTCTTGTGTGAGTTGGGTGTATCCTATATCTGACTCATTATGTAAAATCTTTCTCTGATTTATCACCTTGTCTGCCTTCCAATTAGATGTCACTTTCAAACATGGCTGCTTCCTTCTATAAACTAACCTTACCTACCTTGCTGGGGATTAAAGGTGGTATTCTAGACAGATCATACCGTAAGCCAGAGCATGTCTGCATTCTCGCCAGACCACATAGACCTAGAAAGTCTTTGGATGGGATTCCTTGCCAGAGCAGTCACTGAGATGAGCCCATTTTGGGCCAGTGATGCTGAATGGGACAGTTCAGGTGGGCAGAGACAGGACTCAGCAGGGCCTTGGACTGTGCATGGAGTGGGGATTATTCCAGTGTAGTCTTTGTAGGGCTTTCTATAGGGGAGTCATAATGTGGGTTGCTTTGTAGGACTCTGGCTGCTCTAGAACTAACTTTGTTGACCAGGCTGACATTGAACTCAGATTTACCTGCTTCTGCCTCCCCAGTGCTGGGATTAAAAGCTGGATGTGACAGGGAAGTGCCTGTACTCCCATTTCTGGAGGTTGGGACAGGAAGAATTTAGGGCTATCTAGCTAGCCAATAAACTGTCAGTTCAAAAGCAAGGTGGATTTGGATGTGTTTGCACATGCCTTTATTTCCAGCACTTGGAGGCCAGCTGATCTCTGTGGTCAATTCCAGACCAGCCAGGGCCACAAGCTATCAATAAAACAAATTAAAACAAAACAAAAACAAACAAAAAAGCGATAAAGGAAGACATCAGATGTTGACCCCTGGCTTTCATAGACACCACATAGGCACAGTTGGATCTATAGAGTCTTTTACTTTATTTTGTTCTTGTTAGTTTATGTTGCTGGTGACTGAAGACAAGCAGGTGTGCCAGGCAAGCTTTCTGTCATTGAGCTATAACCAAGCCCTTTCATTTACATCAAGTACAAACTGTGTGTGTATACATGGGTGCTTGCACGATAGTGTGCCCCCCAGACACGTGTGCAGTTTTGGGTCCTCTCCAATATTAGGTTGTGGGTAGATATTTGGGATGTTTTAATGGGAATTAGAGAAGGATCAGAGTACCTAATAGGCTAATAGAGGGCCAGTCCAGAAGAACAGAGTGTCTGGAGGCTGAGGCAGGGCCATCTTAAGTTCTAGGCCAGCTACATACTGAGACTATAAAATAAAGTTGTACTTGGGGACAACATGGTTTCTTCTATACCATCTATTCTTCAGCTTTCAGAAGGATTGAAAGTAGATGTTACTGTATCAGAATTGTCCTTTATGACTTGGGACAGTACTAAAGAACACTCCTGCCCTAAACTTTGCAATATTTGGCAAATATGTCCGCTAGTGAAAATGTAATTTGTGTGCTGACACCGAGACATAAATAACTTGTCAATTATTTCCCATGAGGTGAGGCCATGTTTTCACAGTGTCAAGAATACATTCTAGGGCTGTAGCCTAGGATGACCTGCTTGAACTCCTAATCCTCCTGCTTCAGAGTGGTACGACTTTACTCCTTTTCTAGTAAAAACTTGCTGAGCAACAGTGTGATGAAATGAATCAAGAGACCGGGTGGTGGTGGTGGTGGGGTAGAGCTCAGAGGCAGCCCACTTGGGCAGCATATGGGTTTGCCCCTAGCTCTGGGAAAAGGTCTTGTGGGGACATTTGCTATTAAATGGTCAGCAAAATTAAAATGAAAACAAGATCAGCTCTTAAGATGTTACTATTCTAGCTGGGCGGTGGTGGCGCACGCCTGTAATCCCAGCACTCTGGGAGGCAGAGGCAGGCGGATTTCTGAGTTCGAGGCCAGCCTGGTCTACAGAGTGAGTTCCAGGACAGCCAGGACTACACAGAGAAACCCTGTCTCGAGAAAAAACCAAATCCAAAAAAACCAAAAAAAAAAAAAAAAAAAAAAAAAAAAAAAAAAAAGATGTTCCTATTCTCCCTAGGTTCTTAACTATGAAAATCCTAATAAGCAAAAATATCATTTTATCACATGTATGAAGTCGGAGAGAGTGGGTATATTATTGTCACTAAGAAAAAAAAATTATCCTAAACTGTTATGTCTTGTATCACCAAAAATTTTATTTATTTATTTATTTATTTATTTATTTATTTATTGTGAGTACACTATAGCTGTCTTCAAACACTCCAGAAGAGGGTGCCAGATCTTGTTATGGATGGTTGTGAGTCACCATGTGGCTTCTGGGATTTGAACTCAGGACCTTTGGAAGAGCAGTTGGTGATCGTAACCGCTGAGCCTTCTCACCAGCCCCACCCCGATAGGCTTTTAGTTAATGTCAGCTGTCAACTTGACATAGCCTGGGGGGGGGGTGTTTCACTTAGATTGGCCTCGGCAGCCAGTGGGGTTATTTTCTTGATCATTAATTGTTGTGGAAGGCTGAGTAGGTGGTCCTTGCTTATATAGGAAGCCAAGGAGCAGGCTGGTAAGCAGCTTTCTCTCTGTGCTTCCTGTCTCAGCTTGAATCCCCCCCCCTCCCCCCGACTGCCCTCAGTGGTGGACTACATATAACCTGTATGACTAAATAAATGCCTAGGTTGCTTTTGGTCATGGTGTTTAACATAGCAACAGTAAAGAGGGTAGAGAAAGATTTAATGAAGGCAACTATTGACTGAAACAACTGTAGCCTGAAGAAAATTACTTTATGAAGTAATTCTGGACATTTTGGTGTGACCGTAGTCTTTGACATACCTGATATAATGATGCTTTTCTGAATGAGTTCTTTTTTTTAAATTTAATTTATTTATTTTTGTGTGTATTGATGGTTTTTCTGTCTGTGTGAGGGTGTCAGATCCCCTGGAATAAGAGTTCCAGGTAGTTGTGATCTGCCATGTGGGTGCTGGGAACCTGAGTCCCCTGGAAGAGCAGTCAGTGCTTTTAACCACTGAGTCATCTCTCCAGCCCGAGTGAATTCTTATTGACTGCAGAAACAAGAGTATGAACAGGGCATTATTGTGGGTGCAGAGGGAAGCAAGGTGTTCTGATGGGGCTGCCAAGGCCTGATGCTTGGACATGCACGGTATTGAAGCGATCAGAGACACTTGAGGGTCAGACAGAAGAGTGTCAGAGGTCAGGCTGAGAGAACAGTGGAAGACTTAAAGATGGCAGAGGCGAGAGCTCACTGAGGAGCCTGGTGGGCTAAGGAAGAGGAGGAAACGGTGAGAGACCATCACATCATGGTCAGGTTTGAAGCCAACAGCAGGAGCTGTTATGACCCATGCTGGCTATTAGACCCTGAGTGTGCCTCACATTGGGTGACTTTAAAGAACATGGGGGTTAGAGGGGCAGTGGTCAGAGTGGGGGCAGGAGATGGAGGTAGAAAAGTGCTAAGGTAAGGACTGTTTTTAAGAAGTTTCACATGAAGCCTGTCTCTGCTCTGAGTGCTGTTGAAGAGGAGTTGGCCTAAAGCTCCGTGATTGTGACTCTCCGCCAGCATTTAGTTTGTTCAAAGCTTCAAAGTCATGTCATGCATATCCTTAATTTGCAACATTAGGAATTCTGTCCGAAAAAGCTTTTGATGACCTTGAGGGGGCCTAATGATCGACAGCTAGCTTTCACTCTGCATTTAGGGATTACAAAATATATTCTTTAAACATCATGTTTCAGTACTGTTTGGTGAAGATGCTGCCTTCGAGTCTTCCAGTGCACCGTTGGTTTACGAGACACTATTTTAAGTTCCTTCTCTGTATCTGTTCCTATATTCCTTCCTAAAGACCTTATAGAGACAGCCATTGGCCTGCATCCGTATTAAGCAGTAGGACAATAGGAAGGACTGAGTCTGACATGTTTACAGAAGAGACTGTAGTATTCTCCCAGCACTGACGGTTGGTCCTGCACACCGGAGTTTATCTTTAGGCTTCCTTGCCTCATGGGTGGTGGGCATTTGCTGCTGTCATCAGTTTAAACAGCCACTGGTCACGTGCGTTCTTTATACCTGTGGTTCGGAACACCTGGTTAGGAAGCTCCCTTCAAACACTGTCTGGCTCCCTCTAGCTCCTTTTCTACTGAAAGTTGTAACTTTTGTCTACAGACACTTCACCATTTGGCTGTTTCTCTCCATTTACTTATTTTTCTAAACATTGTTTAGTAATTTAGGGCTTTCCTCATCCACCCACCTGTGGAGGTTCCTGCGGTTGCAGCCTTTATAGATCTGGGATCTCTGCAAACCATTAGGTAAATTCCTGTGATAGTTTCTGGGCCTTTCTTCCTACCTTGCCCTTTTATTTTGTTTTTAAAACCGTGTTATAACAACTGTTAGGAAACTGGTCATTTTTTCCGTAAGTTACGAATTTTGATATAATATAACTTTACTTTTCATAGGGCAAACTCAGAAAATGAACCTCTTCCAGTCAATAACAAGTGCCTTGGATAACTCATTGGCCAAAGACCCCACTGCAGGTAAACGTAATGCATGTGTCTCCTTCCCTCACCTACTTTCCTACCCTTAGGTTGTCCGCGTTCTGCTTTCAGTGTCAAATTTTATTCCTCTCTTTCTCCTCCTCTTCCTTCTCTTAAGATCTATTACAATCCTCTCATGATAACCTCTCTGGCCACACACACACACACACACACACACACACACATGTGCGCGCGCGTGCGCGCATACACACACACACACACACACACGCGCGCGCGCATACACACACACACACACAGACACACACACATTCGTGCATGTGTGCACACACACACACACACACACATGCCTAGGTTCTACATATGAGAGAAAACAGGCAGTATTTATTTTATCTTTCTGAGTTTGGTTTAGTTTAACCAGTGTAATGATTTCCACCCATTTTCCTTACAATATTAGGATTTCATTTTTCCTCATGGCTGAAAAAAAAGTTTGCTCGTGTATGTGTCTTTGAAAGAATTTTACAAGTAATTTAATTTTTAAAATTTATTTTATTTTTAGTTATGTGTCTGTTATCTGTATGTGGGTATGTGCATTTGAGTGCAAGTGCCCATGGAGGCTAGAGATGCTCCAGGTGCCAGATTGCCCTGGAGGTAGAGTTCCAGGAAGTTGTTAGCCACCTTCTGTGGGTGCTGGGAATCAAACTTGATTCCTATGCAAGTTTAGTGTGCACTCTTAACTGCTGAACTGCTTAATCTTGCTGAGTACTTAGAGTTTGGTTGACTTTGTATATACGTACATAATTATGTATGTGTGTGTGTGGTGTGTGTATGTGTATGTTGTGTGTGTGTATACATGTGTGTATATGTATGTATGTGTGTATACACATATATGTATTATACATACATAGGATTATGTGTATATATTTACACATATATGTATGATATATGCAAATAGATATTATGTATATGTGTTTGTACCACTTTTATATTACACAGACATGAGTATGTATGTGTATGCATAATTTCAAATCTAAATATTTAAGTTTCTTAATTTTCATGACTTAAATTTTAGTCAATACTAAATATATTCCTTGAACAATCATTTTTCAGTAATATTTGGTGAAGATGTTGCCTTTGGTGGAGTCTTCCGATGCACTGTTGGGTTACGAGACAAATATGGTAAGTTATTAGCTATATAAACCACGTTCAGTAGAATATTTACTTAAGGATCTTGAAAATATAAGACATGTCCATAATGTTGCTGCATTATTGTTTGGTTGGGTTCCTTTTATTTTGGCAACATCCTGCGTGGTCTATGGCCTGGGTTTCTCCAAATCTGTTCTAGCTGGAATCTTCTAATGTAGTTTATACTACATGTATCACAAATTGCAAACCGCCAAAACAGTTCACAACATCATTGTCACATCGTTCATCTCTCCAAGGACCTCGTCCTCTTGCCATCACCAGAGTCAAGCTCAGCCCTGTTGTCTCTAACTCAAGATTCTGCCCACTAGTTTGTGTTAGTAAGAGTGGATATTTTGTTTCTGTTGGTGGTTGTGGTGGTTTGAATATGCTTGGCCCAGGGAGTGGCACTATTAGGAGGTGTGTCCTTGTTGGAGGGAGTGTGCCACTGTAGCCGTAGGCTCTGAGACCTTCCTTCCAGCTTCCTGGGAGGCAGTCAGCCCTTTCCTGGCTGCAGTTGGGTCAAGATGGAGAATTCTTAGCTTCTTCTCCAGCATGCTGTCTGCCTGGATACTGCCATGCTTCCCAGTTTGATGATAATGGACTGAACCTCTGAACCTGTTAAGGCAGCCCTAATTAAATGCTGCCCTTTAGAAGAGTTGCCTTGGTCATGGTGTCTCTTCATGACAAGGAAAACTCTAAGACATTATGGAGATTTAATTTGTAATGCAGCATCGGTCTACACAGTTGTGGAGATCTGGCTGATCTGTAGGGTAGCTAGGCAGGATTCCTGTGGTTCAGTCTTGAAGCCAAACTTAGTTTCTTTTGGGAAACCTCAGACTTAAAACCTGGGGATGACCAGAAAAAGCCCATTCTGTACGTGAGGTATTCTCTGTTAGAGGACTTAGTGCCATGGACTTAAAAGTTCGTCATAGCTAATGTGCATCTCTGCAACACATTAGACCTGTGTTTGAGTAAATGGATCTGCACTGTGGCCTGGCTAAGGGGACACTGAAGTCCCTTCTCTGAGTCTTTGCTCACAGCCAGTCTGTGTCTCTTGCATGGCACACATTTCCTCTCTGCTTTTCGTTGTCTTTTCAGTCAGAGGTAGAGCCAGCTGAACTTGCTTTGATTCTAACAACACTCGGCCCTCTGACTTGCTAATGGATGTGTTTCTTCTTTTACTATTAATGATGCCTTTCCGGTGCCCTGTGCTGTGTTTCTTCATTCACTCTTGTCTAATCGCAAAGTAGATCCATTCAGTCTTAGAAGAAGTTGGTATCAGTTATCTCTCTGCCTGTGGCCTCTGCCCCGGAGTGCTCAGGTGTGTTCTGAATGGGCAGTGAGGCCAGCTGAAAGTTTTAACAAAATTGCCGTGTTTCCCTATTGCACCATTCTTGAGTATATCTGGGGTATGGTGTTCTGTGTGGTGTCCTGAAAACAGTCAGTATGTTCTTTTTTCTGCCACTGATAACAGGGTTCCAATCCTCTGCTTCCTCCCGGCTGTGTGTTCTGTGAGCCTTTGAGAGGCAGAGGAAGTTGGTTAAAAGGCTGCCTTCTTACCACACACTCTTAGCAACTTTTAAATCTTTAGAAAAACAAGAAACTTCTTATACATTTGATTTCAGAGAGATGAGTGTATATTGTATACTATTTCAGGAAGTATAGAGGAGAGCGGAAACATCGCTTAGGTATTTCCGGAGACAATCGGGCACATCTGAGTATTTGTACCTCTGGAGCATATCTGAGTAGGTTTGTATATATTAGTATTTGAAAGGCAGAATTATGCTTTTCCACAGCTTGGCGTTTTCTCTGTGTGGTGCAGCTGTACGCTGCTGAAGGCAGCCCCCTTTTCAGCTGACTCAGTGTGATGCAGTTAAGCTGGGGAGAGTTTTCCTGGCTCTTCCCACAGGGTCACCTGTGTGATTCTTTACCAGATCCATCCTGTCTGGCGCAGTTCGTCCATGTTTTCTCCTGTTGATGTCCTAGCAACTTCGGAGTTTCTTCCTCTAATTTATACCTCTACTCAGCACTTGAGAGTCATACATTGACTATTTTGCTCCAGATCTTCATGTTAGACTCCCACAGTGCGCAGATTGTCTGCTTTCACCGAACTATGCAGATCTGTCTGCGAGACCTTAAAGAATGGGGCAAACCACAGTCTAGTGCTGTAAACAACCTTACTTCAGTTTCAGTGTACTTTTACACACGAATGTAACAAAGAAAGCAATGATCTAATGAAGGTTGTTCATAAAGTCATGATCAGGAAAGCATGTAAATAAACAGCAGCAAGCACAGACCTAGATATTGACAGAGCAGCCGTTTCTCAGAACTTTCTCAGGTTAGACAAATTTAAACACAATTGCCTGGTGCACGCTATAGATTATATCTGGGGAAGCATGAGAGTGAGGCAGACGGCCAGATCCAGATTCAGGGATTTTCATCTGTACACCTTTAGCTTTAGCATCGTGTCAGATTAACTCATAGCACCAGTGTGAACAGGTGCTGTGGGGTGATTCGTTCGAATCTCAAAAGATCTTAACCTGATGAAGATGGACAGTTAAGTCCTGCTCTGTGACCAAGTTCTGTTTTCAGAACTAAAAGGTAATGTTGGAGAGAGTATATTTGAAAATAAGTTTTTCTTACACTTACAGAAATATTTCTGAGCCAGGCAGTGGTTGTGCACGCCTTTAATCCCAGCACTTGGGAGGCAGAGGCAGGTGGATTTCTGAGTTCAAGGCCAGCCTGGTCTACCGAGTGAGTTCCAGGACAGCCAGGGCTACACAGAGAAACCCTGTCTCGAAAATACAAAAACAAAAACAAACAAACAAACAAAAAACCCAAAGAAATATTTCTGATTCTTGGCATGAAAAAGGGGGGGAAAAAAAAAGAAAGGAACAAAACCACAAAAATCAAATAAATACTTTAAAAAATAATCTCAGCTCTTCTGAGTGTACTCCATGGATTTTTCAGTTTCATATAAACATGTCTGCTTACCATTATTTTGTGGAGTTAAAATAATTTATACAAACTAAAAAAAAATTGTAATAGTATACTTGAAGACACCGTTTCTTATGATGAGCTGACTCTGTTGGTTCTCGACAGCTCGACACAGCTAGAGTCATCTGAGACGAGGTAGCCTTGACTGAGAAGATGCCCCCATCAGACTGGCCTGTGGACACACCTGTGGGGCATTTTCTTGATCAATGATCTATGTGGGAGGCCAAAACCCACTGTGAGCAGTGCCACCCCCGGGCGGGAGGTCCCGGGTTGTGTAAGTGTAAACCCAGAGTCAGGAGTCTTCCATGGTCTGCCTCAGTTCCTGGGCCTCAGTTTTAGCCTCGAGTCCCTGCCCTGACTTCCCTTCATCCAGACATTAAGCTGTAAGGTGAAATAACCCCCTTCCTTTCCAAGTTGCTTTTGGTCGCAGTGTTTTTATCACCGCAGTAGAAAGCAGACCAAGCCCTGTTCTGGGATTCCTTGTGTGTGTGGTGCAGGAAGGCTCATGGCCAGTAGGTGGCAGCCTGTGCTTTTCAATGAGAGCTGAGCAGTGTGCGGTGTGGAACTGTGGCTAAGCCTTCTGCATCCATCAGGAGGTAAAGATTGAAGTTTCTTCGCAGGTTTGCTGACGTAGAATTGGAAGGCTGGACACTGTTTTGTATTACAGTGGACGAGACCTCACTAAACCAAAAGCTTGTACTCATATAGCCAGGATGAATGGGAAATAAAAAGTATCAAACAGTTTCTCTTTTCCTTCCCTGCCCTTTGATAGGGAAGGAAAAGAACAAACTGAGTGTCTTGGCAATTAAAAGAAATAGAATATGTCCCTAGCAACTCATTGGGCACTGAATGGCAGCTTTAAACGCTGTGGGCGTGTGAGATCTGTCTCAGCAGCATCGGATGGAGCTAGCGGACTTCTAGGGAAGCAAAGGTTGGGAGAGAAGTTTACATTCCCTGGTTTGTGGGGGAAAGTGTACTCTTCTGTGGGAGGTCACGTGCTTACACGACAGTCTCCTTTGACCCCATGTGCGGGGTGTACGTCTTCCATGAGACTGCTGTGTGCATTTATATTTTTTTTCCTTTACAAATGTATTTGTTAAGTTAGGACTCAAACTAACAGGTTTCTTAATTGGCAGCATTTTCATCCGTCCCTAGTTCTGGATGATTCTATTCATCGTCCCCACCGTTTCTGGCCTCCCCGTTCCCCTTCCCCGTTCCTGCTTGAACCCTCCCCTCACCAGAACCCTCACTTCCACTGTCATACCCCGTGTCTTCTATTACCCTCCCCACCCATCCCAAACCATTCCCATCTCTGTCCCTCATGGCCCACTTCTCAGTGTTCCCGCCTCTACCCAAAGCCCCTCCACATAAACCCAAATGGTGCCTGAAGCTGTGCTCTGCACAGTACCATTCTGCACTGCTATAAATGTTGCTGGGCTGTGCCTCTTAGACGCTCTTTGGCCCATTTACTGCAGGAAACTTAGGTGAGAAAGAGAACTTGAAGGAGTCTCCTGCCCGGCCGGACATCTGCCTTTTCTCCGGCGCCGGGGATTTTCCATTACTACATCCATTCGCTCATACATGTGTGGCTGCCACAGCAGCTTGGGAGAGCTAATATAACCACTTAGCTGTCTTCTCCTCTAAACACCGATGGAACTGTATACGCAGATACTTTAGGATGCTGGCGTTGGGAGGGAGAAGGAGGACAGTCATGAGGCGAGAGAGAAAAATTCATCTGCGATGTGCCTGTGTTTGCGAGTTGACGTTTGGCATCTGCCCTCACTGGTAGGGTGGAGACGGAAGGTCAGGAGCCCCGTGGACTCTTCTCCACACTTCCAGGCAATCTTTTGTGCTTTCTTCTGGTTCCCCTCATGTATTTCTCCCTGAATACCTTAGGCACTGTTGAATATTATTTTAAGAAGTGTCTTTTTCCAGAGTAGTTTCAAACCTGAGGGGCAGATGCATAGCTTTTTGACAGTTCTCAAACTTTTCTCTGAATAATGATATTAATATCGTCAACATTGCAACTGGCTTTCTGCTCTACGTTCCTACTGCCGAAAGGCTTGTCTGACTGATAGTCTCGCTTTTGCACTTAGTGTCAGGCCTGTACTGAAGGGCTGTGGTCGGAGAGATGAGGGTTTGGTGTCTAAAAAACCGAAGCTTAATTTTGCTAAAGAAAACATCTTATAAAACCATGAATTCTTTGGAGAAATGGAATATACGACTTGTTTGTCCTATTGAACTGTACGTGTGTTTTATCAATTTCTTACGATTTTTTTGTTTTTTGTTCAATTCGTGGAATTACCTTTAGAAATGAGATGGGCTCTTGTTAATCCATACGTCATTTATATTGACCTGCTTATTTGCTTTGTTGATTTTTTTAAAATTGATTTTTATTACAAATCACCACTTTGGAATCTACTAAAATTTAAGTTGTCAGAAGTGGCCACTGTATTTGAATTTTTCAAAAATTAAGTGAGTATTGTCTTAATGGTACTTCTGAACAATGTCTCAACAAACAGCGTTTAAGAGGATGAGCTATTCGATGTTTTATAGGGTATCAGAGTTGGAGAGAAAGGAAGACTGTGTGTAGCCCAGAGATTCTTGGCTCAATAGTACTGAGGCTGAGAAGCCTTGATCTAGGTGGATCATTTCTCACAAAAAGCCACAGAAATGGAAGTTCTGAGAGGTTAGCCGTGCTGAGTGCCCTGTGGCGTGCAGACCTACAGTTCCCTTCTATAAGAAAGTTAGAAATGTAGAGTTTTTAGCCCAGGGTGATGTCACTCACACACCTTTAATCCCAGAAGGCAGAGTGGAAGCAGTCAGAACTTTATGAGTTTGAGGCTAGCCAAGGCTATATATATACAGTGGGATACCCTCCCCCAGCCTCCCCTCCCCACATCTCTCTTTCTCTCTCTCTCTCTCTCTCTCTCTCACACACACACACACACACACACACACACACACACACACATACACACACAAGAGAGAGAGACAATATAAAGCGTTCTGGAGCTAGAGAACTTACTTATAAGTATGTCTGTCAGCTTTGTTAACAGTGCTGCCTAATTGCAGGAAGCCCTGAATTCAATCCCCAGAACTTGACAAACCCATCCCAGGGGATTGTCAAGGGAGGCAGAGGCAGGAGGATCAAGAGTTTAAAGCCTCTTGATGAGTTTGAGGCCAACCTGGCACCTGAGCTCATGAGCCCCTGTCTCAAAACAAACCCAAACAAAACTGAAAGAGAGAGAGAGAGAGAAAGAAAGGAAGAAAGGAAGAAAGGAAGGAGGAAAGGAAGGAAGAAAAAGAAAAGGAAGAGGAATTCTAATTTAGCAAAGCTTAAAGTTTTTGAGTTATCTGTGGAGTAAGGAAAGCTAACAGAAGTTCATCTTAAAAAGTTTGAGAACTCGGTGCTGTTCTCCCAGACAGGTTCTCCGTGCGTATGAAGTCATTTTGCTGGCAGCTGGTATTTTCGCCGTTTCCCCCCTCCCTAATTGATTAAACACTAAATGTTAGAGCTGCAGACAGGTGTTCCTTTTGACATTTAAGCATCATGCAGACTGCGATGTCCTTAAGCCAGTTTTTCTCAGCCTTCTTTGCCGTGTCACGGTTTTAAAGTTTTCGGATGTGAGTGTGAACAGGAGCTTGGGAGATGGACGGAGATCGGCGTGACCAGGTAGTGATTGTCCACAGCACAGCACTGACTCTTTGATCTTTTTAAACTTGGCCATTTAGAGCAGAAAAGCGAGGCTGTGTATTTTATGAAAAGACGTGTGTTAAACCGTAAAAGGGCGCTTACATTTTCAAGTATGACATGCCTTGGCTGTGACGATGCCGCATGTCCCTTGAGGGATGGATTTGCGATAGTAACCGCCCAGCCTCTGCCTGTCTTTCTTCATTCTGATGCCTTTTACTAGGTGGAAATATTCTTTGTTACTTTGTAGTATAGTATGCTATAAATATTTTTGATTATTTCACTTTTATTTTTTTTTTAAACTTTTTATGTATTTAGAGTTGTTTGACTCAAGTTTTCGGTGTAAAACCTTTCCAGTTTATTGTCCACTTTAGCCATAGATCGCTGGGGAACATATGGTGTGTTTCCTTTAGATAAAGCTGGGGATAGAGCTTAGTGTTAGATGTTTACCTAGGAAGGGGGAGGCCCTGGGATGAATTATCAGCACCATAGACAAACAAGGACAAATGAATAAAAACAGCACAAATACATTACTTTTGCACAAATAAAAGTACAAGAAAGAAATACATTACTTTCTTTCTTGTTTTAGAAATAGGGTCTCACTATGTAGACCTGACAGGCCTGGAATGCCCTATGTAGACCAGGCTGGCCTCAAACTCATGGAGACGCACCTGCCTCTGCCTCGTGAGTGCTGGGATTAAAGACTTACCCCACCATGCCAGGCAATAATTTTTAGAGAGATTTAACATAAAATAACACTCACCAAAAAGACAAATTCATCTTAAGAGTTGAAAGCCACCAGGTGAATGCCACATGATGGCCTACCGTTCCTGGGGCATGGCTGTCATGTATGTGAAGACTAGAAAGTGGTGGTCTTAGCTACCCTTTGGTATTTTGTACTTTTTTTTCAGCTGTAGTAATTATATATCTACAGCCACAAGGCCCTCCCCCCGCAAAGGGACTCCCATTTAGAGATGGCAATATGACCATTTTGGGATACTTGTAGTTTGTCAATTTAACACATTAAAAAAACAAAAACAAAAAGGGGAGGAGGTAAGAGATGGCCCACTGGGTAGGAGCACCTGCTGCTCTTTCTGAGGACCCGGGTTCAGATGCCAGCACCAACGTTGGATGGCTCACAACTGCTTGTAACTCATGCTCCAGGGAATCCGATGTCGTCTTCTGGCCTGTGGGGATACTCACGCACATCTGGACAACACACACTTACATTTTTTTAAGTACATTTTTTGGTTTATTCTTCACCCTTTTGATGTTCACGCCATGCTCTTAGCCATGCTTGGGAGGGTTCAACACTCAGTTTCTGCGACTCCTTCATTCAACTGTTGACGGTTGTTTGTGTATCTTGTCATCATTGTCTTCTTCCTTTTCAAAGAAAAACCATGGGTGTTGAAGAATTGAAAACAGACTGCTGCTGACTTGGAGATTCAAAGATCAGCTTAGGTTAGGTTACAAAACAGACTCCTCCCTCTCCAAATAGCACTGTGGCTTCCTCAGTTTTAATTGCTCAGATTTCCTTGGGGATTATCAATTTAACGATTTATTACATTTCTTAAAATTAAAGACCATCAGGCAATAAAGAAGTGTGATTAATAATAGCTCATTTAGACTTCTGGATTATGAGGGTGAAGAGGTTGGGTATGATGACCCCCCACCCCCCCACCCCCCACCCCCTGGTATGGTCCAGATCAGCCTCTGATATCTGTGAATGCCTGGATTCTCCCATTATCTTTTGTTCAACTTGAATCAAATCTCATCATCCGCTGAGTTCTTTCGAGGATTTTTTTTTGCCTATAGATGATGTATGCATGACAACTATAGCCACTTCAGGTTAACTTGACACAAAGCTGATATTGTCACTTACCGAGTCACCTCAGGAATCTTAATGTACAGGCTATTATAGTATACAGGGAGGCACATTCCCTGCCTCGAATCCTGGCTTGGGATTTCATTGCTTAGTGCATGTAACACAGCTCTAAGATCACATAGTAATCATTATTAAATTCACTAGGAAAGAGTCATTCTCTGCTCAGACTAGGCGTAGCCAGTAAAAACAAGCCTTGCATGAAGGGGACAGACAGCATGAATGTCATTTGCCAGGTATTTGCTGAGTGAGACTCCTTTGTGAGAGCCACAGAAGTTTGGAGAACATTGGCTTTGTTTTCTGTTCCCATTTAAATAGATGGGGTTTCTCGCTTGCTTTGATTGGCAGGGTTGATGAAGATCGGTTAGGTAAAGGTTGGCAAATGTCACGAGCTGAGAAGTCACTAGGGAAGCTTGCTGGACCGAAAGTTTTCAGTTTCCTGGTGAGCAGCTACACCCAAAGGCAGCATTAGCCATGCAGTGCTCGACCTTCTCTGTGGCACCCTGCCACCCCTTCCCACAGGTCCTCTGGCCCCCAGCCAGAAGCAATGGCGTCTGGCCAGCCATAAATTAGCCAAAGAATTCTTATTCTGCAACTCTGGCTCCTGGAAGCACAAGTGTCTTTAGTAATGAGGAATTTCTGTTCATTTTTCTGGGCAGGCTGCTCACTTAACCCATCTTTTTCTTTTCTGGTCTTTGTTAGTGGGGAGTCCAGCAGAAACAAAGGAGAAACTTTTTTCTGAGCCAGAAAGGAAGACACCCCCCCACCCCCACCCCCAGCACTGGACTCTAAATTAGACAAGGTCTCTTCTTTATTGAGTTTGAGCATTTGTTTTTAGAAAAAAAAAGTGGGAGTTCATCAAGTTCAGGAGGCAACTTTAAATCACTGTAGGAACATCTTAATTCTCTAATTAAAACAAGAAATGGAGCACACAGCGTACCACCAATCTGTTGTGCCTGTTTAAATGGAAATTAAACAATGGGATGGTATGTCTGTTTCTCCCTTCCTCTTTTCATTGTCTCTTTGTCTCCCTCCCTCTCTTTCTCCTCCCTTTTCCCCCTTCCTTTCCCAGGGTCCCAGGTGGCCTTAATCTTGTGATCCTCCTGCCTCAGTCTCCTCAGTGCTGGGATTCCAGGTAAGCACATTGTATTGGTATACTTTCCTTGTGTTAAATAAATGTTCAGTGGAGTTTCTGCCTAAGGAATACTTTAAATCGTTCTGTCCACGTACACCAATGAATATCATAGCTCTTTGCTTCCTTGGTTCTCGGAGTATGTTCTGTGTAAAAAGAGACATGCTTGCTATTACTGTCTTAGCTGTGTTCTCTTTAATGGTTTCTTTCACCGCACAGGATGCTGAAGGTAAATTCAGGGGGATCCCATCTGTTGGAGACTCTGACCCACATATCCTGTCTTGATTGCTCCCAGAGACTCCTAAGCCAATCTAGAACTGAATAGTTTCAATGCTTGGTTGCTCTTCCGTTCTCTCCAGTTATCTTGATGGGCTCTGTGGGTAGCAGATGTTTTTTCTTAGAGCGTGGAGTAGAAGAAGGCAGCTCACCGCTTGGCGTTAGCTCCCATTGTGGTTAAAGATGTTTGCAAAGTAAAACTCGTTCCCTGTTCTTCCAGCCTAAGTAAGGATGCTTACTCCACAGTCTTCATTTACAGAGGAAGAAACAGCCAAGTCAGACTGCATGGCTCACTCTTTGAAATGGCCTTCAAGAGATGGGGCCACTGCTCTGGTTATGGTGTCCACTTCCTGTTGTACCTGGAGGGTCTAGGGAAGGAGCATGGATCACAGGACAGAATTATTGGTCCTGGGGTCTGTTTCACATGTGACTTCCGTAGGGTAGAGGGATTGATGCAGCACCATTTACCTGATTAGCTTTATTTGCTGATCCCCTTCAGGTATTAGTGGTGTCTGCTTAGGTAGTTAATTTCTGATGAACTGTGAAGGGATGAGGTGCCATAGTTAGGATGGGATGTAATCTCTTCTTCTTTCCAGACCACAGGAAGTCCATATTTGTCTGTTGAGTCTGTCTTATGAAGGCTTTAGCAGTTGCTCGGTGTCTTGCCTTGCCTGACTCTTCTTGCCTTTCACCAGACTACTGTCCGTCATCTAGGAAGAAGGGAGAGGAGGAAGTGTTTTTGATAGGGCAATTTTGCAGGTATCTAAGATCCCTCCCTGCCTTTGCTAAAATTGAATTTTCGGGAGTGCTTGAGGGGGACTTGTAGCTTCGGTAATTCTGCCATATCACTGTTTGAGTAGTCAGGTCTCAGGGAAAACCACAGGCCTGCTGTGGACATGCACGTTCAACATGCGCCCTCTGGCTTATGTTTCTGGCAGAGCGAGTTTCCTGAGCTTCTGCTCTATATCTGTTTTGGAACCCTTGCTGCCTGGCAACTCTGTCTGTTTTGTTTACTTGGGTCTGTTTTATAGTATCTGAAGAACTGGAAGGTTGCCACTCAAAATATCTCTGGTTTCCCTCATGCATATGATATGATTGTTGGACTATTGACCACAAGTTATGAAGAAATAACAAGGCAGCAATGGGTAGTACACACAGCAGAGAAAGGCTGTTATGAATTGGTCCCATTGATACCTTGACGAGTGGTCATGAGAGATAGACAGCTAACTGTGCAGAGTTTTCCAACAGGCAAGAAAAATATGGCTAAACTTGGTCTAGGCTGATGTACTTCAGTGGTGTTACCTTCCTGGTTTAAGGGTCAGTTTATCAGGATCAAGTGTTTGCTGATGGTGCCGTCCAAGGAAAGTAGATGCCTTATGGTTGCTTGTGTTCATAAGTTGAGTAGATATCCAGAACAGGCCTACAGACAGCTCCAGTCCTGTTGAGTGCTGTTCCCTTGTTTTGCCCACATTCAGCATCACTGATACCCAGCATCACCTCAGAGATGCTACCTTCCTTGAAGGAGTAGGATGTGGTATTACAGTCTTAAGAGGACCTTACGTAATTCACATATGAAGCCAAGACCGAGAACTGATGCCCTAGAGGGTACCAAAATTTCAAGATGTTATTTCTGCATTTAAGCAAATCACAGTGTACTAGATAAACCAACACTGCATTACATATGGAGTAAAATAGCTAAGTATGAAATAACAATATAAAACCACATAAAAATGCCAAGAAACTTTGTTTCTTTTCTGTATGACAGAATTTAAATAAAAGTGTGTGAGTTAAATTATGTGAAGTTTAAACTGTACACCAAGAGTTTTGATAGCAAATGGCAGTGGAGACCTCTACAAAAAGACACTACTAATAAAGGAATCTATTTTTTATTTCCTCTCCAAACGCCACTGAAATGTGAGGGTCTTTCTTTGCAAAGGAGTTATTGTGGATTTGAATGGTGAGACCAGGGACAGCCCTGGAAAAGCTGTTAGAAGTTTAAAAGTAAAATGCCTTAGCATGGAAAAATGGGATCTACAGTGGCTAGCCAAGAATTAGCCCAGTTCAATGTCATAAATTTGCCCAAAGACTCAGACCATGAGTATACCAGAGATGTCTGGAAACAGGGCATGGGGGAAACAATGGAATAAGGTGAATGGATAGAAAGTCTTCTGAGGAAGCTCTAGACTATCAGCTTCCTTGCACCATCTGGCAGAATCTTTTTAATTACTTAATTTTATGCATGTGAGTATACTGTAGCTATCTTCAGAACAGGGCATGAGATCCTATTATATAGATGGTTGTGAGCCACCATGTGGTTGCTGGGAATTGAACTCAGGACCTCTGGAAGAGCGGTCAATGCACTTAACTGCTGAGCCATCATCCCTTCAGCCACACCTGGCAGAATCTTACACTTGATTCAAACAGAAAAGGTAATATGCACAGAGATAAAGGGTTGACTATGGGAGATGTCCTGTGTGTTTTGTGATTAGATGGGCACCATGGGGTCAGAGTTCTGGCAGGTAGAGGTACAGGAGGGTGAATCCTGGGGGAAGCTAGACACCATGCTCCCGTGCCCAGGTACTTGCTACCTTCCTATGAGAATATGGATGCTGTGGGACAAGATGAAGGGCATGCTTAAACAACAGCCTTCCTTAGGGAAGAGCTTACCAGTTGGTTATCCAATACCAAGAGGTCAACCCTGAAAACATACATACAAGTTTAAGTTAGTGTGTGACTTTGGCTACAGCATGGGGGTTCTGAGAAGGGGTTAGGGTTTGGGTTAGGGTTAGAGCAGCCAGGGGTGAAGTGATTGCTGGGTCAGGGATTTGAACTTGGAAGGTTTTCAAGGACACAGACTGTGGGAACCTGCTCCCCAGGATATTTAACTTGTAGATCTGAGGTGATACCTGGGAATATTTACTTCTGGAAAGTGCAGCTATTGTGACTCCTGTTTGAGAAGTGTGAGGATTAGTCTTTGGCTCTGTTGGGGAGACAGCAGGGAAGGATGAAGATAGTCAGTCAGGGTAAGTTGATAGGCATTATGAGGTTCAGAAACATGGGGGAGGATGAGGCTGGGGAATAGTGAGGGGTGAATAATGAATGGACAACAGGCTGAGGCATCTCCTTGGAGCCCGCCAGAGGTCAGGGAATACTGGCTGACCCAAATGAAGGCAGCATTCCATGGAAAAGCATGGTCAGAATTAGCTTAGATGACTAAGGCTTCAAGATGCTGTGACTAAATCCTCTCATGTCATAGAAGATGAATGGAGGTTTCTTTAATCTCGGAAGGCTGGGTTAGAGTCTGTATCCTGGTTCGCTTTAGCTACGCATCTGGTTTGGAACTGACTGGGCCCATGCTTAAATACCAGTCTTCACCAGGGATGAGCCTATCCATTGGTTGTCCAATAGCAAGTGGTTGGGCCCATGAACATACATACAAGGAACATGCTATAGACTGTGAGAGTTGTATGTATGTATTTAGGGGGAAAACCACACATGCACACACATGTATGTACAACAGTTAACAAAGGAAGAGGCCATGACTTTAAAAGAGATCAAGGAAGGGCGTATGGGAGGGTTTGGAGAGAAGAAAGGGAAGGGGTTTGTAAGAATAAATATATTATTATCTCAAAAAGAAAAAAAAAACCCTAAAGTCCCCCCCTCCCCCCAATGTCTCTGACACTGAAAGAAATGTCTGTATTCTCTTCAGGTGACACCCCTTCCTCTACTATTGCTAGCTGGCTGGGGGCCAACATGGGAGCCTTCCTGCTGTGTTTAATTCTAGATAGTGACCTCTAAAATCTACCTGCCTCTTGGAGCCTGCATAGATCCTCAGAATGACCCCAGGCATGCCGAGTCCTGTGGTTTTACTTTGGGAGTTCTCTTGCTGTTGTCCCTGGGGTCACTAGCATAGTTTATGCTCTCACTACTGCCATCAGAATGACCTTGAGCCAGGAGAATTTTTTTTTTCACCTTCCTAATTTAGTTCATCAGTGAAGTTCGTTTTCCCCAAATACAGCTCTGGTCAACACTCCCTTCTTTAAAAGTTCCTCCCGAGTCTATCAGTGACTATCTGTGTTCTTAACTTAGCCTTAGAGTCTAAAGCAATATGGCTTCAGCTTCAAGCTTTAGACTTTTATCCCCCCACCCCCCCCCCACCCCCCATGTCATTAACTGCCTTCAGTCTTCCTACCTATTTTCTCAGAGCCTCTGCCTCAGAACCAGCCTGTTTCAAGACCCTGCCCATCTTGCCCATAACCTTTGATATCTCCACATAATCCTCCCAATGATCTCTTCTGGATGTGTGTAGCATTGTGTCTTAGAAGTCAGTTCGATTGTTTCTTACCCATCAGTTTGACTTCGTGCCCCACAGTGGCCACAGCAGTGTCAGACATGAATAGTGATTGAATGAAGGGAAGAATGGAAAGCCACTTGTCATGATTTAGTGCAAATAAAGGAAATATAAGTCCTGATTTAGTGGATAGAGCGGGTTGTATGTTGGGAGTAATGTCTGATGGACTTTTCCAAAGTTGCTGGGACTGAGGGTTTAGCGAACCTCAGAGTACCTACAGTGAACCAACTGCCATTTCTTTCGATTGCTCAGAATTATTTTCAAACCCAATCTCTCAGTTATGATTGTACCCTGGATAATTAGTTGAGCCGAAGCCTATCATTAACATCAATGAGGTCTCACCATTTTATTCTGTTTTTGACAGACTTAAGCATTGCTTGGATGCTATGTGAATATGTGTGCATAGATAACATACAGAGTCACATACCTGTTATCTGAAATTAGTGTGGTGAAAATATGTTTCCCACTCAGTGAAATAATGCATTTGCTAGCCAGTTAATTACTTCTCCTGCCTAATTTCTGCTTTTTTGATACTTCTATTGATACTTTTCTTTCTACCATTATTATTTTATGTATATGGATATTTTGTCTCCAAGTATGTTTGTGCACTGTGTATGTACCTGGTGACCTTGGAGATCAGAAGAGGGCATCAGATCCCTTAAGACTGGAGTCACAGTCAGCTGTTAGTTTCCATGTGGGTCCTGGGAGTTGAACCTGGGCCTCTGGAAGCCAGTGCTCTTAACCATTGAGCCATCTCTCTAGCCCTTTTTGATGCTTTTCTGACTCTACAGTTATCTCCTCATTGGAGTATAAAACATAAAAGTGCTCTCTCTGCAAGCAATTAGGCTGTAGGAATGGGCTGTAGGATTTGTTGGTTATAACTGATTTTAGGGGAAAAATATCTGGAGCTAGCTCAGGAAATGATGATGTGATAAGCTATAAAAATTAGAAAACACTCCAGATTTGGAAAAGAATAATTTCTATTGTTCAAAACTATTTTTTCCCCTCTTTGGCCAAACATCAGTTCTTTGGGGGACATTTTTACACTGTGCTGCCTTGGGGCTATATTAAAGATCATAATTATGGAATAAGTTGTGTTTAGTTTCGCTCACATGTTTGCCTTGAGTTTGTTCCTAGCTGTGAAACTGACAGATCTTTTTTATTTTTTAAATGACCGATGATATTTGAAGAACATTGTTTGTTTTCTGTTTAAAATGGATTCTTCATTTTCTTGTGCTTTATTTTATTAATAGCTCTTCAGTTTGGATGTAGAATTGGTTTGCTGTCAACCTTCTCCTGTTTACAAAGGGGGAAAAAGCTCATTTATTTTTTATACTTCCGTGTCCTGTTCCCTTCACTTCGGAGAAAAGGGCAGCATCCTATTTAGATAGGGAAGTTTAGGCTATTTTTAAAGCAAGGCAGGTTAATGGAAATTGACAGCTTGGTAATGTCCTTCTTGGTGAATGACGCACATGCACACGGGTTTCAGATGCTGCTGCCTGGCTGTTTTCCCTTACAGTCAAGAATCAGCTGGAGGAATTTGTGCACTCGGAGCGTTGCTGTTGACGTAGGTACTGGGTACAGATACATTTTTGGAAACATCTCATTTCCATATAAATGAAGGGAGAGTTAAAAGAAAAATGGAGTTGGCTTGCCCTTAAATTCCAGCTGGTATCATAAGGATGATGCAAGCCTGTCTTTGGTGTTTATGGAAAGATGGGCTTTGGTAAAAGTCAGCCACCAGGACACAGGCACAGGTTCATTTGGAAATGCCCTCTGCTTGGTTCCTGGAATCTGTTTATCAGAATCAGCTATGTGTGCATTTATTTGAAAAATTACATTTCCAGTGTGAATTTCTCTAATTCCCAGTGTTAACCTCCCACCTCTGTCCTCTTATGCTAGGGATAGAACCCAGGGCCTTGTATAATGGAAGGGAGGTTAGAACATTACCACTGAGATACATTCCTAGGCCTTCTTGATGCATTTTAGTTAAGTGCACTAGGGACGTTTACAATATCTCACCAATAAACATGTCCATTTGGTCTTAGTAAAAGGTGTAAGAGCGAGGACTTGAGGTGTATCTTAGTGGTAGAGTGTGTGGTGTGTGTGCTTAGCAGGTATTAGGCCTGTCCCCACCTGCCACAAAAAGATAAAAGAGCTCTCTCAAATTTCCTCTCCATTGGTTTGACTGAAACAAGGCATCTTGACCAAAATCAAATTTTGTGTTTTTCTTTTCAAGTTTCTGAAGCTTAAATAGTTGTAAGAGTCTGAATTTTCTAAAGTCCAGGCCGTTCGAGTCATTCACAATGCCACCATCTGATCAAAAGTAAGAATTTCATGTCCTGTAGTCACATCAATCAGCTCATGCATAGAAGCAAAGTTCCAGCCTGCAATGCAGTATCAGAGCGAGCCCTAGCCGTTGACTGACTACCAGTTAATATCATACCCTCTGCGGGATCAAAGGCTGTATCAAAACCATTGCTAGGAAAATCCTGACGTTGTTCAGGGCCCTGGCCTGCCGGCCTCATCTTCATGCGGTTCCCATGTCGACCACCTGGCATAATGTTTTTGCTCAAGTGTATGGCAAGCATTAGGTTGCTCAGGTAACTTGGGGCAAAGGAACACATCCCCAAGAGACTGCTGGCTTAACGGGGGCTGCCTGCCTGCCAGGGTCGCTGCTCTTTCTCCTGTGCTGGGGGCTCTGTGCACCTCTTTCAGCTCTTGACCCTGTGTGGTGCCCAGAGTTTTGCAGACACACAGTAGCGGCAACAGTTGATGGTCGTGGTCTTCCATCCTGAGTTGCCTCTGACCCCTCAGGCCCATCCGCAGCTTTTACACATATTCATCCATGACTGAGCCTCCCGCTTACAGCCCCCCTCCGTCCAGTCCTTGCGCACGCGGTATCTGGACGAAGAAGCCAGGCAGCCTCCCTATTGCCCAGCCGACGCCTTATCAATGGGACAATGTTAGATTTCTGCTTCTGTGACTCAGCCTGGGGAAATTAGCTTCAAAGGAGGGAAGGCTCATTTTGGCTTTATTTATGGTGCCTTTGGGCCCATGGCGGTGTGAGGAGCATGAAGCCAAGGAGAAATAGTCACCTCACGGTGTCTGGGAAGCAAAGGGTGAGAGAAAAGGGCTAGCTCAGTGTTTCCCAACCTTCCCAGTGCTGTGACCCTTTAATACTGTTCCTCTTAAACAAAGAATTCTCACCTGAAGAACTTCGGATGGCGGAGAAGCATCTTAAAAAATGCTCAACTTCATTAGTCATTAGGGAAATGCAAATCAAAACAACCCTAAGATTTCATCTTACACCAGTCAGAATGGCTAAGATTAAAAATTCAGGAGACAGCAGGTGTTGGAGAGGGTGTGGAGAAAGAGGAACACTCCTCCACTGCTGGTGGGGTTGCAAATTGGTACAACCACTCTGGAAATCAGTCTGGCGGTTCCTCCGAAAACTGGGCACCTTACTTCCAGAAGATCCTGCTATACCACTCCTGGGCATATACCCAGAAGACTCCCCACCATGTAAAAAGGATACATGTTCTACTATGTTCATAGCAGCCCTATTTGTAATTGCCAGATGCTGGAAAGAACCCAGGTATCCCTCAACAGAAGAGTGGATGCAAAAAATGTGGTATATCTACACAATGGAGTACTATTCAGCCATTAGAAACAATGAATTCATGAAATTCTTAGGCAAATGGATGGAGCTAGAGAATATCATACTAAGTGAGGTAACCCAGACTCAAAAGGTGAATCATGGTATGCACTCACTAATAAGTGGATATTAACCTAGAAAACTGGAATACCCAAAACATAATCCACACATCAAATGAGGTACAAGAAGAAAGGAGGAGTGGCCCCTGGTTCTGGAAAGACTCAGTGAAACAGTATTTGGCAAAACCAGAACGGGGAAGTGGGAAGGGGTGGGTGGGAGGACAGGGGAAGAGAAGGGGGCTTGCGGGACTTTCGGGGAGTGGGGGGGCTAGAAAAAGGGAAATCATTTGAAATGTAAATAAATTATATCGAATAATAAAAAAAATACTGTTCCTCATCTTGCGGTGACCCCCAAGTCTAAAATTATTTTTGTTGCTACTTCATAACTGCAATTACATGATTTGCATTATGTAAATAGAAATATCTGTGCTTTCTTGGCAACAAGGTTGCTTGACCTTCAAAGGGGTTGCGACCCACAGGTTGAGAAACCCTGGACTAGAGTCTCATGGTACCCCTAGTCACCCAACTTCCTTCTCATAGGACCCACCTCCTAAAGATTCTAGCACCTCCAAATATGCTAGTATCAAAGCTTTCCCTAGGGGGGCTTCTAGGCTGAGCAGGATCTGAGGTGCTAGGTTTAGGGGTTCTGTGTTGTTGGGAGTTTCCTTCCAGTGCTGTGCATTGATGCGCCGGTGCCACAGACATCGGGTTGAACTTTATCACAGAGGACAGGTAGCATGTCGTCAGTGCTGATTGGCCTTTGCACCTGATGGTCTGGGGCCCGTCAGGACTGTGTGCCCAGTACTTCTCAGTGTCAGAGTAGCCTCAGCTACTAATCCTCCACAGTGTTTGCCATTACCTATTACCATCTAGATGATAGTGCTCCATTTCCCTTTGCATGCTGTAGCTTGCTTTTCTTCCTTAGAAAATCCTCCATAGGTTAATTCTTTTTTATTTTAACTTATGGATGGGGAAATTGAAGCATGATGCACGATCACGTGGCTGAGAAGTTGTTAGAGCCATATTTAAACCCTGGCATCCCGACTCTCAAGGTCCCTGTAACTGTATGGGCTTTTCTATGCCCATCCGAGTTCCCGAATAATGACACAGAGGCTTCATTTTGTTTACAATGGTTTTGGCCTTAACTTTGGCTTGTTCCCAACTAGCTTGAAACTCATTTGTCCTGTTTATACGAATCTAAGTTCTGCTACATGGATGGTTACTCGGTTTCGTAAGTCCATGTCTGACTTCCTCCCCGCCTGATTCCTTCCCAGAGTTCCTCTCTCTGCCTGATGTCCCTCCCACCTTACTATCCTGCCTTTTGCTATAGGCCAAGGGTTTTTTATTTTTAACCTATTAGAAGGTGCCTTAGGTATGGAAGGACAGAAACACATCTTCCCACAGTGTTTCTGTGGAAACATCATTCAGCAGGTCCCACCTTGAACTGCTGTGCTAGGCCTGATTTCAAACAGGAAATGTCGAATGTGGCTTAACTTTCTCCGATTACTGCCATTTTATTATTGTGGTTATTTGCTAAGTTATACACATGCTACGGTGGGTGGAGAGTTTAGAGACTCTGAACTTACAGGAGGACTTACCTGAAGTTGTTTTTGTACTAACCTCTTTGTTTTCTGATTTTGAGAAAGGAAATTAAGGCCTTCCAAGTGTTGGATAAGCACCATCCCGTTAAGCTGTATCTCCAGCCCTCCCATTTTGTGTTTTGAGTTAAGCTGCCCAGGTTGGCCTTGAATTTGCTCAGTAGCTTAGGCAGGCCCTGAACCCTCTATCCTCCTGCCTCAGCCCAAGGTCTTAGATGTGATCTACTATACCCAGCCCACCTTTGCCCCCTTGAAAGTAGGTTGTATAAAAGCATTCTGGTACTTTACCGCCTATGTCATCTTAATTCCGGCCAAAGAAGAGGTAGGTATGTGTCCATCTCTGTAACACAGCTGCTAACAGTTCTGCAGAATTGCCAGGACTACATACAGTCTTGTGCAGTTTATTATTCAGTCAATATTAAGTCAAGCCTTTTTGGATAGGTTGTTTAAAACATGTTCTCATTAAGAGTTTTCTTGACCTCTTTAAACATTGTTTGGTGTTTAAAGAATCTTTTTATTTTATTTTATTGTTGGTAACTAAGTCACATACTGTAAAAGTTTAACTGAACTGTCTATTTGTTTTAACTTTTTGGAGAAACATCTGAGAGAGTTTTAGGGCATTGCTCACAGAGACCTCTGACATTTGGAGTCAGTGTTTAAAACTATTTTGTATCTGTAGCTATGGCCAGATAATTATGGTCTAATTTGATATGTTTTAAGCACTTAGGAGTTGAGTAGCTTGCAATCGAAAATTTAGGGAGAGCGTATTTGTTGTTGAGAGGACCAGGCACTGGTCGGACCACTGCCAGTAGACTTTGGGCTAGTGATGTAACAACTACTTTTGTTTGTACCTGAAGAGCCTGGGGCTGGTAGGAAGGCCTTACTCAGAGCTAGGATTTTGTGACTTGTTCTTTTGCTCCCTTTGCATGCCCCGTTGTAACATTTACAGCTTGTTATATCATTTCACTGATCCTCTACACACCTTCTTTCTTGTGACCTAACACATTTCGAATCTTCTGGAATCCTTGTAAGTGTAGTCATGAATTTTTAATCTTTCCCCCCCCTCCCTTACTGTGATTAAAGTAAATAGACAAAACCCCAACAAACCAGCGAGATTAAAGAATCTACATTGTTGCCCAGAGTAATTTGTATGCATTCAGATAACATAGAAAAGTGGGTTGAGGATGGGACATGACAGCGCGCTGTGGTCATGACAGCGCACTGTGGGCATGTCTGTCTGCACACTGTGGGCATGTCAGCGCACTGTGGGCATGTCAGCACACTGTGGGCATGTCTGCACACTGTGGGCATGTCAGCGCACTGTGGGCATGTCTGCACACTGTGGGCATGTCTGCGCACTGTGGGCATGTCAGCACACTGTGGGCATGTCTGCACACTGTGGGCATGTCTGCACACTGTGGGCATGTCAGCGCACTGTGGGCATGTCTGCACACTGTGGGCATGTCTGCACACTGTGGGCATGTCAGCGCACTGTGGGCATGTCTGCACACTGTGGGCATGTCAGCGCACTGTGGGCATGTCTGCACACTGTGGGCATGTCAGCGCACTGTGGGCATGTCTGCACACTGTGGGCATGTCAGCGCACTGTGGGCATGTCAGCGCACTGTGGGCATGTCTGCACACTGTGGGCATGTCAGCACACTGTGGGCATGTCTGCACACTGTGGGCATGTCAGCGCACTGTGGGCATATCTGCACACTGTGGGCATGTCAGCGCACTGTGGGCATGTCAGCGCACTGTGGGCATGTCTGCACACTGTGGGCATGTCAGCGCACTGTGGGCATGTCAGCGCACTGTGGGCATGTCAGCACACTGTGGGCATGTCAGCACACTGTGGGCATGTCAGCACACTGTGGGCATGTCTGCACACTGTGGGCATGTCAGCGCACTGTGGGCATGTCAGCACACTGTGGGCATGTCAGCACACTGTGGGCATGTCAGCACACTGTGGGCATGTCTGCACACTGTGGGCATGTCAGCGCACTGTGGGCATGTCTGCACACTGTGGGCATGTCTACACACTGTGGGCATGTCAGCACACTGTGGGCATGTCTGCACACTGTGGGCATGTCAGCGCACTGTGGGCATGTCTGCACACTGTGGGCATGTCTGCACACTGTGGGCATGTCAGCGCACTGTGGGCATGTCTGCACACTGTGGGCATGTCAGCGCACTGTGGGCATGTCTGCACACTGTGGGCATGTCAGCGCACTGTGGGCATGTCTGCACACTGTGGGCATGTCAGCGCACTGTGGGCATGTCAGCGCACTGTGGGCATGTCTGCACACTGTGGGCATGTCAGCACACTGTGGGCATGTCTGCACACTGTGGGCATGTCAGCGCACTGTGGGCATATCTGCACACTGTGGGCATGTCAGCGCACTGTGGGCATGTCAGCGCACTGTGGGCATGTCTGCACACTGTGGGCATGTCAGCGCACTGTGGGCATGTCAGCGCACTGTGGGCATGTCAGCACACTGTGGGCATGTCAGCACACTGTGGGCATGTCAGCACACTGTGGGCATGTCTGCACACTGTGGGCATGTCAGCGCACTGTGGGCATGTCAGCACACTGTGGGCATGTCAGCACACTGTGGGCATGTCAGCACACTGTGGGCATGTCAGCACACTGTGGGCATGTCTGCGCACTGTGGGCATGTCAGCGCACTGTGGGCATGTCTGCGCACTGTGGGCATGTCAGCGCACTGTGGGCATGTCAGCGCACTGTGGGCATGCCAGCACACTGTGGGCATGTCAGCGCACTGTGGGCATGTCAGCACACTGTGGGCATGTCTGCACACTGTGGGCATGTCAGCGCACTGTGGGCATGTCTGCACACTGTGGGCATGTCTGCACACTGTGGGCATGTCAGCACACTGTGGGCATGTCAGCACACTGTGGGCATGCCAGCACACTGTGGGCATGTCTGCACACTGTGGGCATGTCAGCGCACTGTGGGCATGTCAGCACACTGTGGGCATGTCAGCGCACTGTGGGCATGTCTGCACACTGTGGGCATGTCTGCACACTGTGGGCATGTCAGCGCACTGTGGGCATGTCAGCACACTGTGGGCATGTCAGCACACCGTGGGCATGTCAGCACACTGTGGGCATGTCAGCGCACTGTGGGTATGTCAGCGCACTGTGGGCATGTCAGCGCACTGTGGGCATGTCAGCGCACTGTGGGCATGTCAGCGCACTGTGGGCATGTCTGCACACTGTGGGCATGTCTGCACACTGTGGGCATATCTGCACACTGTGGGCATGTCAGCACACTGTGGGCATGTCAGCGCACTGTGGGCATGTCAGCACACTGTGGGCATGTCTGCACACTGTGGGCATGTCTGCACACTGTGGGCATGTCTGCACACTGTGGGCATATCTGCACACTGTGGGCATGTCAGCACACTGTGGGCATGTCAGCGCACTGTGGGCATGTCAGCACACTGTGGGCATGTCAGCGCACTGTGGGCATGTCAGCACACTGTGGGCATGTCTGCGCACTGTGGGCATGTCTGCACACTGTGGGCATATCTGCACACTGTGGGCATGTCAGCGCACTGTGGGCATGTCTGCACTTACAACTAGCAACTACCGTCTTTTTGTTGTCATGTTTCCCATTATTTAAGTTAAATATTTCATGTGTGTATTTCTCCCTCAATTTCCCACTTAGGTACTCAACTCAACTCAACTCCTGTCTACCTTGCTGCCATATCTACTTGTCTTAGTACTTGGTAGGCTATCAGCCATATGTCTATATGAGTTCCACAGACACCCTGGCCTTAGTCTTCAGTGCCTGGTATATATAAGCCTGTTCATTTACCCAATGTCAGATAACTGCCAAGCTTAAGGCACTGTATTTCATTCCATTTCCAAAGGTGATGGGATGGAGTCTGTGTTATTATTAGAAAAGCTTATAGCTTTTTTCTTCTTGTTATTCATTGGAATTGATTTGGGCTTTTCTGGTTTACAGCGCTCTTGTGTGCACAGCCAGCATTACAGAGTCCTTTATCTCAGGGACATTGTGTTTTGTACATGTCATTCTACAAATGTTTCCTGAGCATATACACTTGCCCCTATTTGATTTTGATTTTTTCCCCCTCATACACTGGCATGCTTGCCTGAGTGTTGTGGATAAGATGCAGAAACTATAGGACAAGGCTCTTGCAATGATTGCTTCCTGAAAGTCTGTGTTTTGAAGGCTTGCGATATTAGTATAAATACAAGTGAATTTTCTACACTTTGAAACTTGGCACATTCTCTCTCTCTCTCTCTCTCTCTCTTTTAATTTTTTTTTTTTTTTTTTTTTTTTTTTTTTTTTTTTTTCTAGACAAGGTTTCTCTGTGTAGCCCTGGCTGTCCTGGAACTCATTCTGTAGACCAGGCTGGCCTCGAACTCAGAAATCTGCCTGCCTCTCAAGTGCTGGGATTACAGGCATGCGCCACCACCGCCCAGTGAGACTTGGTACATTCTAAGATGGTAAAAACTTTGTTGTGACCTGTTGAAAGCAGGTAACAGTGGGAGATGGCCAGGCGTGGTGTAAGACCCATGGCACTCACAGCCAGCTCCATGAGATGCGCAGTCAGAGCGACTTCTGAGTTGAATTCACTGTGCTGAGAGGACCAGGCCTTTGTCCTCAGATAAGATTCAGCAGGGCCTGTGGGCTGCCCACCAGGGCCTCAGGCTGGATGGCTTGCTGTTGCTGAAACAGTCCTTAGAGGAAGGGCTGACAATTGATGCTTCCCACAGCAGCATCCTTAGCAGCCAGATGGGCACAGTGGGAGAGTGCCATCTGGGAGTCCTAGTGAGCATCCTGGTAGTGACTGGGCACCACCTCCATGGCTGGTTGCTTGTCCCCCTTCCCTTCTTCATTTCTAGGACAGGATAATGAACCGCTCACCGCGAAGCCAACCTCCCATCTTCCCTTATTAGTTTTCATGGGTGCCACTGTCACTGACATTTAATAATAAGGCTGGGTGTCTCTGTTACCTGGAGCTGTTTTTTTTTTTTGTCTAGTGCCCCTTTCGAAGATAATTAATATCTGTTTTTTTTTTTTTTTTTTTTTTAATACCTAGCACCCGGAGAAGTGTTCCAGTTTGGAAGATAAATAATGTGGTCATCTCGTTTTAGGATGAAAAAAATAATTCTTTAAGAATATTCCATTTTGTTTTTAATATTAGAAAAAAAGAACATTTAATTTGTGGATACAGAATGATCTAGATTAGTTTTGTGCCGGCCTTAGGCAACCCTGAAAAATGCTTTTTTTCTTTATCAAAGCGTTGGAGAGCAGATGTGAAAAAAAAATGTCGAACTGTCACAACATATTCCAGAAAGTCTGTGACAAAGATGATAATGATACAGTATTTCTTTTTCATATTGTTAAAATTGTACCTATATAGGAGCTGCAGAGATGGCTTAGTGGTTCTCAGTGCATACTGCTCTTGCATAGGACCTTAGGGTGGTTCCCAGTAAGCATGTCAGGTGGGTCGCAATCATCAGTAATTCCAGCTCCAGTGTGTCTATCAGCCTCTTCTGGCCTTTGCAGGTTACTACATTCTCCTGCACACACCTCCTCTCAATACCAACACCATATTCTATACATAATTAAACATGATGCAAGCATTTAAAATAGTTGTACTTTCATGACTTCTAGTTCTCTGATTTGGTTTATGCCTTAGTCACATATGTTCATGTTGCACAGTTTCTCTGAACAGATGTTGATTAAGTTGGCTGTTGTGGTTTGAATGAAAGTGGTCGCCATAGGCCCATAGGGAGTGGCACTCTTAGGAGGTGTGGCCTTGTTGGAAGAAGTGTGTCACTGGAGGTGGGATTTGAGGTCTCAGATGTTCAAGCCGGGCCCAGTGTCTCACTCTCTTCCTGCTGCTTGTGAATCTCAGTTCCTCCTCCAGCACCATGTCTGCCTGCGTGCTGCCATGCTTCTCACCATGGTGATAATGGACTGAACCTCTGAACTGTAAGCCAGCCCCAATTAAATGCTTTTCTTACAAGAGTTGACTTGGTTGTGGTGCCTCTACATAGCAACAGAAACCCTAACTAAGACAGCTGTTCTTTGAGAAGATGTTTTGGTCTACTGAAATCTGGGGACATAGAAGCTACTTAGACATGGCTAGTTTTAGTTCTGCCTTTTCAGAAAATTTTATGTGAAAAGAACATTTTAATTTTATCCGAGGTGGCTTCAAGAACGCATAGCGGCACTTTGTTTCAAAGCAAACTATCTAAAATTAAGAATGGGTTCTGAAACCTGTCTAGGGACAGAGAAGAGCGAGGGTTCACTGAGTTCCAAATCCCTGGAGGTGATTGGCCAGCAGTCATCCGTGGTCCTTTCCTTTCCTAGCTGTTTCTTCTTTGCCCAATGTTTTGCGTATTGGGTTGAAGACAGGATTACTGCTGGACTCAGCTTGATCCTCTCTACTTCTTCAGCAGAAGTTAACTTGCTGGTTCTGTTTTCCTGTCTGGCACTGTACAGACAATGCTGTACGGGAAGGTCTGTGTCCTGTGTCTTTTACAAATGAATACCATCGGTAGTATGAATGCTATCATACTGCTATGTGTGAATACTATACATACTTTCACAAATGTGAAGTCACTGAGACAGTGGGCAGCTGCTATTCCACGTGATTTTCATTGCTTTTGGAGACTGTGAAGTTATACAAGGATTGTAGAGAGCCTTATTGGGGTGTCTTGCCACCTGGCAGGAACTTGATGTTGACCAAGGTGAAGTTCCTCATCCAGCTTTTGAGGGGGAACTCCTGTGTTAGCTATAATCCCCTCCACCTAGGGTGGAGCTCTCAGACCAAGGTGAAGCCCATTGTTCTTCAAGGACCTGCAGTTTCCTGAGAAACACTAGCCACCTGCGGAACAACAACCAAACCTGTTCTACTGGGAAGTTTCCAGCGTTTGGGGGAAGGGTCTTCCTCCACCTATATATTTGGACTTCTCCTTTAAACTTTGAGACTGAGCAGCAGGTGTTGTCTTGGTCTCCATCTCTTTTCGTTGCCTTTCTATACATCCCCAGCTTCCCTTCCAGGTAACCCGTTCGATGTTAACTGTGGGCAGTTACAAAGATGTCCTCTGAAATGTAAGGGGCATAGCCAACTGTAAGTCACATGGCATGGGCATGCCCTGCCCACCCCACCCCCTTTACTCTAGTTCTCTATAGCCATATGTTTATCTGAAATGTCAATTGCTTTTTTTTTTCTTTATTTAAATTTTTTGGTCATGGAGAACAAACATCATAGATGGATGTCATTCCCATTGAGCTACCCTACCCCACTCACCTTAAGTGTTAATTTGATTTACAGTTGGAGAAGTATGTGTAATATTTCTTTTTTTTTTTTTCCTGACCCAGTTAAAGATGGAGGATGCAGGTGCTGTTTCAGGGGAGGTGAGGTTTTCCTCCTTTAAAGTGAAATACGTAAAGTAATTGATTATATCTACGACAGTGTGGTATACAGGCCTGCCATGTGACTCTCCCCGAGTCTCAGAGGCTTGGAAAGATAAGGATTTCAACTGCTCCCACATATTAGCCATCACTTAGATGAATGGATCCCCTATTTCAGAGATCAGCAGTTTTGGTATTTGCTAAGCTACAAAGAGGACAGCTGTGTGAGACTTTTATGTTACCATATGCTGCCTAGGAGTACTGAACTCAAAAGAACTAACTTGGTTCTAGGTTTCAAAAGGCTGAGTTCACTCATCCCAGAACCTAGGATGGGCGCGAGAGGTGGCTCAGTGAAAGAATAGAAAATACAGCCTAACTCTGGCCTTCTAAGGAGCCCCAAACACTTCACATTCCAGAGCCTGCTCTTTGTGCTCTTTGTTAGAAACTAGGTAAAAGGTCACAGTCCAGAGTCCGCCCTTTAAGAGCTAGGCAGAAAGGCCTTGAATAGGTGATCCTGGCCCCACAAGGTTACTGGAAATGAGCTAAGCTTATCTTGCTTCTCTAAACTGTTTATGCCATTACCCCTATGCAGGAGTTCACACAGCTATAGACATCCAAGAAAATAGGAAACTAATTGGTCCACTGGGTGTGGGCTCTGATAATTTAAACTGATTGGCCTAAAAACTATGGAATGGTACAAATCGATTGGCTCGCACTTCGCGGGCTCTTGATGCTAAGAAATGATTGGCTTGTGATTCTTGGGCTTTGTTGTAAACTTATAAAAGCTGTCACAATTCTGCACTTGGGGTCCACAGTCCTCTAACCCTGCTCGGTGTACAGCTATGGAACCCAGAATTCTGGAATAAAGAAATCCTCATGTTATTGCATCAAGACTGTTTCTCGCGAGTGATTTGGGTGTTGCCTTCCGAGGCGTGGGGTGCTGGGGCACCCTGGGCTTTTGGGGGTCTTACATCAGCAGTTAAGAACACTTCAGCTATTCAGGAAGACCAGGGTTTAGTTCCTAGCACCCATATTGGATACTCAATATTGACTGTAACTCCAATTCCAGAGGGCCCTATGCCCTCTTTAGGTCTCTGAGGGCACCTGCACTCATGTGTGCAGACACACAGAGACACACAAGCACACATAAAAAATGATAAATCTTAAAAAAGTAGGACAAGAGGCTGGAGAGGTGGCTCACTGGTTAGGAGCACTGACTGCTCTTCCAAAGGTCCTGAGTTCAAATCCCAGCAATCACATGGTGGCTCACAACCATCCGTAATGAGATCTGATGCCCACTTCTGGAGTATCTGAAGCTACAATGTACTTAGATAATAAATAAATAAGTCTTAAAAAATAAAAGGTAGGACAAGCTAATAAAGTGTACTTCTAAAGGTAAATGTAGCTCTCCTTACCTAATTTATCTTTTAAAAACAAACATCTATTAACTAGTTGCAGTGTGTATTGATTGATAGGCATGTGCTGTTATTCTTTGTCATTTGCTGGTCCTGCCCAGTCCTTGCTGAGAGCTAGGTCTACGGTCCAGGTCTAGGCCCTGAGTCCTTGTCTACGGTCATTCTCCATCGTCTCTCTGTGTCTTCACAGATGGTCTCCCCAACATTCCATTTCTTCTTTGTTTTGCTCATCACATTCAGACTCTCACTCTTCTTACTATCGATAGCAGTATCTTTTCTCTAGCTCTCATTTTGAAGCATCCCCCACATCTTGATCTCAGCCATGAACTTCTCCAGCTCCCTGGTCCCAGGACTGCTGCTCTGGCAATCTTATCTTTTTATCATTTTTTAAAATTATTTCTTTTAAAATAAGTAATGCTTTCTTTATAATTTCAGCATTTCATGCACTGTATTTTGACCCATTCCCCTCCCCTGCCACCCCCTCTCCACTCACTATACTTTGTATTTTCTTCGTCTTTTTTTGAAATGTTGATTGCGTCTAATTATCTGCTCCCCAACTATCCTTGAGTATGGAGCTGGGCTTGGACCATGGTTGGCCTCTTGGGGGCCACACTGTAAAGAAAGGGACTCATCCTTCCACAGCAGCTGTTAGTGGCCAGTAGCTCCTTCTTCTGTTAGGAGTGGGTCTTTACTGCCTTCCCCATGCTGACACTTCATTGGTTCATTTATAATAGATTGTAAAAATTTTATGTTACAGGCTGGAAAGATGGTTCAGTGGTTATGAGGACTGACTGCTTTTCCAGAGATCACAGATGCGATTTTCAGTTCCCCCAAGGCAGTTTATACCCATTGTGCCTCTAGTTCCAGATGCTCTGATATCCTCTTCTGGCCTTTGAAAACACCAGGCATGCACATAGTACATATATATGCAGGTATCTTAGTCAGGGTTTCTATTCCTGCACAAACATTATCACCAAGAAGCAAGTTGGGGAGGAAAGGGTTTATTCTGCTTACACTTCCACATAGCTGTTCATCACCAAAGGAAATCAGGACTGGAACTCAAGCAGGTCAGGAAGCAGGAGCTGATGCAGAGGCCATGGAGGGATGTTTCTTACAAGCTTGCTCAGCCTGCTCTCTTATAGAACCCAAGAATACCAGCCCAGAGATGGATGGTACCACCCACAAGGGGCCCTCCCACCTTGATTACTAATTGAGAAAATGCCCCACAGCTGGATCTCCTGGAGGCACATCCCCAACTGAAACTCCTTTCTCTGTGATAACTCCAGCTTGAATCAATTTGACACACACAACCAACCAGTACAATTGACTCCTTGTTAACTTGATACACAAATATTTCACTATTAAACCTCAACCCTTACTTTCTTATTCATTCCCAAGATCTAAATAATTTTAAAAGCCTCACAGTCTTTACATATTAAAAGTCCAATCCCTTTAAAATATCCAGTATCTTTTAAAATTCAAAGTCTTTTAAAAATTCAAAGTCTCTTAACTATGGGCTCCACTAAAATGCTTCTTTCAAGAGGGAAACATATCAGGGCACAGTCACAATCAAAAGCAAAACTCAAACTACAATGATTCAGTGTCTGGGATCCAACTCACGATCTTCTAGGCTCCTCCAAGGGCTTGGGTCACTTTTCCATCTCTGCCCTTAGTAGCAAACACCTTGTCTTCTAGGCTCCAGTTGTTTGCACTCCACTGCTGCTGCTGTTCTTAGTGGTCATCTCATGGTACTGGCATCTCCAATATGCTGGGGTCTTCCGCTGTAACTAGGCTTCACCAATAGTCTCTCATAGTCTCTCTTCATGGTGTCAAGCCTCAACTCCTATGCATGACACTTTCAGTCCCAGGCCATCAATTGCAACTGAGGTTGCACCTTCACCAGTGGCCTTCCATGGCCTCTCATAGTGCCAAGCCTCAGCTTCTCTTCATGACCCCTTTATGCCTTCAAAACCAGTACAACCTGGGTGACTCTTACACATTACCAAGTCCAGCCACAGCATAAGGTACAATTGTGGATATCTTTGAAACACAGCCTTTGTGCTTTCAGAAAAAACTTCCCAGAAGATTTCACCTCAGTGATGCTGGTCTCTTTATTTATCTCATGTATGTGGGTACACTGTAGCTGTCTTCAGACACACCGGAAGAGAGCCATCAGATCCCCATTACAGATGACTGTGAGCCACATGTGGTTGCTGGGATTTGAACTCATAACCTCTGGAAGAGCAGCTGGTGCTCTTAACCGATGCTGGTCTCTTAATCACCACCAATTTCTTACCTCCAGCTAACCAGCATCAATAGTCCTAGTAACACAAATGTTTGCTTTAGTGGTTCTGGTATCTTGTTAATCACAGCTGATTCTTCAGCCCCAGCTGACCAAAACCACAGAATCTTCACAATCAAAACATGGCCCTGATAAGAGTCTTTAGTTTTCCCTCTGAAATTTCACAAGCCAGGCCTCCATCTTCTACACTGTTCTCAATATTATCTTCCAAGCTCCTACACAACATCTCACAGAGCTCTTAACATGGAATGGATCTTCTAGCCCAAAGTTCCAAAGTCCTTCCACAGTCCTTCCCAAATATGTCACAGGAATACTCCACTTCTGGTACCAATTTTTCTTAGTCAGGGTTTGTATTCCTGCACAAACATCATGACCAAGAAGCAAGTTGGGGAGGAAAGGGTTTATTCTGCTTACATTTCCACACAGCTGTTTATCACCAAAGGAAGTCAGGACTGGAACTTAAGCAGGTCAGGAACTCAAGCAGGTCAGGAAGCAGGAGCTGATGCAGAGGCCATGGAGGGATGTTCCTTACTGGCTTGCTTCCCCTGGCTTGCTCAGCCTGCTCTCTTATAGAACCTAAGAATACCAGCCCAGAGATGGTACCACCCACAAGGGGCCCTCCCACCTTGATTACTAGTTGAGAAAATGCCCCACCGCTGGATCTCCTGGAGGCACATCCCCAACTGAAACTCCTTTCTCTGTGGTAACTCCAGCTTGTGTCAAGTTGACACACACAGCCAGCCAGTACCAATACATATTAAATCAAAGTAAATATTTAAAAAAATTATGTTTTTTGCATGTGTGTTTCACAAGTATCTGTGTACATCATGAGAGCCTGGTGCCAATGGGAACCAGAAGAGTCAGATTACCTAGAATTAGTATTATAGACAGTTGTGAGCCACTATGTGGGAGCCAAGAATTGAACTTGGGTCATCTGGGAGAGATCTTAACCACTGAGCCATCTCCCAAGTACTGCATTACTGGTTCTTAAAGCCACAAATTCCCCCTCTCTTTTTTCTGTCCTCTCTGATGTTCTCTCTTCTTTTTATCTCCATCTTGAATTCTGAACAATATTTGCTTGTTGGGATCCAATTCTAGCTAAATCTACCTTGCTGCGTAAATCCTAAGGCCACTTGAGCTGAATGCCATTGGTACAAAACAAGCCATTACACCCAGTGTTCTCAGTTTGGGCTCAAGGCTGGTGGTGACCTTCAAGGACTGCCCTTGCTGCCCGACTCTGGGTGTGTTTCCATACTATTTCATTCTTTCTCCTTCTCAGTACTGCTTTCCTCCTCCTCCTCCCCTCCCCCCTGCTAGTAATCTGTTTGTGGGTGTGAGAACACTTGTTTAGTGCACATGAGGCCCTTAGTTTGGTCCTTAGTACCACAAAGAGAAAGCTGGGTCTATTGTAGGATTTTACTATTAAGTCGATGCCACCGAGACCTTGGGCAGGCCCCTCTTTCCTTGCTGCTTGTGTCCATGTGTGGGCCTCAGTGCTTGTGTCCTTGCTTCCTTTCCATCTGGATCTTAAGGGATGTCAGGGTGCTACTGATCTTCCCCGTCACTGAGACACGGTCCTAGTTATTCTCTCTATTTCATTAATTTTTCTTGGACCAGTTTCCCTTTCTCTACTGATGATGTCTATTAACCTGAAAATTTGTTATTTCTTCCGCCTTAAATTATTTTGGGGGACAGAGTCTTATGATGTAGCTTTGGCTGGCCTGGAACTCCCCATGTGGACTAGGTTGGGTGGTAGAAGAAAAGCCCTAAAGAGTGAGTCTGTAAGTAGTGTCTCTGCATCAGTTCCTGTCCTGACCTCCCACAGGGAAGGACTGCTACCTGGAGTCTGTAAGAGGAAATGAGCCCTATCCTCCCCAAGGTTTTGATCATGGTGTTGCTTTTGGTTATCTTGTTTCATCACAGTAATACAAACCCGAAGGCACTACCAGTGTCCATTTCTGTTCATTTCTTCACTCACCTTTCCTTCTGGGTTCACTCAGTAATTATATCCCATCTTAAGTCATTAATACGTGAGGTTACTTATGCCAAACCGTCTCACTCATATGCCACAGTCCTCTGAGAGTCTACCTAGATGTCCAAGGCATGGCACAAACAAAACTTTGGAGTCTCATCTCCAGAAGCTTTTATGCAGCATTGTATCTGTTTTTCCTTTCTCAGCCTCACTCATTGGCTGTGGTATCTTTAAACATTACTCAGGCCCAAAGACTCCGAGTATCCTTTGCGTGTCTGTGACTCAGACTGCAGCATCCTTTCTTCAGTGAATCCTCCTTTGACTCGGGTTTTAGAATTCATCCAGTCTCGCCCGTCCATCCCACCTTCTTTGCTGTTTTGAGTCTCTTTCACCTCAGTGGTATGGTATCCTGCAGTCTGTCTTGCGGTGACTTCCTTTGCTTTTTACAGACTATTCATAGAACGCCAACCAGGAAGAGAGTGATGCAGTGACAGTCAGGGTGATCTGACTTTGCCATTTCCTGTTTATCCTGCTCACCTGCCTTCTTACTCATCCTCAGGAAGAGTGTTTACAAGGGCATTTTGGATGGCTAGTGCTGGGAACCAGACCTGTTCTCACCTCGGAGATGGGCCTCTGCGCTTGCCTTGGGGGATTATCTTGATTGTATTCATGAATTATTGTGGGCAATGGTATTAATTTTGGATGGGACACTGCAATCCTCAGCACCCTGGCCTCTGGAAGTTGAGAGTGAGCTGAGCATCATCATGTAGTTCTCACTCTGTGCTTCTTTTTTGTTTGTTTGTTTGTTTTTTGTTTGTTTTGTTTAGGTTTTTTTAGAGACAGGGTTTCTCTGTATAGCCCTGGCTGTCCTGGAACTCACTCTGTAGACCAGGTTGGCCTTGAACTCAGATATCCTCCTGCCTCTGCCTCCCTAGTGCTGGGATTAAAGGCATGCACCACCACTGCCAGGCTCCCTCTGTGCTTCTTAACCATGAGTAGATTGTGGCTGTTCCCTCAAATTCCTTCTTCTCTGACTTCCTGCTGTGATGGACTAGAGTCTGGGACTGTGAGCTGTAATAAACCTTAGGTCTCTTACTTGCTTTTGTTGAGTATTTGATTACTCAAATAGGGAAATAAACCAAGACAAAGGGCCTGGAAGGCCCTGCCTGACCCATGCTGCTCCTCTATAACCTCTTCCCTAAGAATTGGCTTATCTCTGCCACAATTTTGTGTTTAGATCCCTGGCTATCCTCTGTGCTCTTTCTCTGATATGCTGAAGTGATTTCTTCAAGGTCTTTCCACTCTCAGCCTCGTTTTATCTCATCTTGCAGTGCTGTGACCAAAGCACCTGGCATAACAATGTGGACAGAAAGATGTGCTTTGGCTCATGGTTTCAGAGGGCTCGCCTGGGATTGCTTGGGCTTAGGGGGGTCAGCACAAGATTGTGATGGCAGGAGCTGGTGGAGGAGCACGGCCTTTCTTGTCTCAGCAGGTAGGGTGGAGAGAAGGGCCAGGTCACTATTAAGCTAGCGTCTGCTTTCCATCCCATCTGTCTGAGACCCCAGCCCATGGGATGCTCCCAAGCCATGCTTAGTGTCGGTCTGAATTGTCCTTACAGATGCACCTAGAAGTATGCCTCTGTCTACTAGATGCTGGTAATGCAGTCGGGTTGACAATGGAGGTTGACTATGGCTGTCCCTGTGCCCAGGCATCTGTGGATGCATGTGTGATGTGTGGCTCACAGTTTCTCAGTCTCTCTCTCTCTTTTCTTCTTCTTCTTCTCCTTCTCCTTCTCCTTCTCCTTCTCCTTCTCCTTCTCCTCCTCCTCCTCCTCCTTCTCCTCCTCCTCCTCCTCCTCCTCCTCCTCCTCCTCCTCCTCCTCTTCCTCCTCCTTCTCCTTCTCCTCCTTCTCATTCTCTCTCTCCTCTCTCTCTCTCCTCTTTCTTCCTCTCACTCCCCTCTTTCTTCCTCTCTCCCTCTCTTTCTCTCTCTTTCTCTTTCTCCCTCCTCTCACTTTTTCCTTCTTTTTAAAGAATTAATTTTATATATGTGAGTACACTGTAGCTGTCTTCAGACACACCAGAAGAAGACATCAGATTCCATCACAAATGGTTGTGAGCCACCATGTGGTTGCTGGGAATTGAACTCAGGACCTCTGGAAGAGCAGTCAGTGGTCTTAACCACTGAGCCATCGCTCTAGCACCCACAGTTTTTTCTTAAATGTCACCCCTCCTTGGTGAGTTTCCACTTTGTGAACTCCCTGTTTGAAGCCACATTAGTTCCAACTCCCTGTCACCCACTCCTTTCATTGCTGTACTGCACAGTGCCTAGTGTTGTAAGCACACTGCATGTCTACTCAATTGTTCTTTATTGTACTTTCCATTGTCTAGAATATAAGCCTCACTGATTAGGTGGGGGGGGGGGGATGAGTTTTTTGTTTACCTAGTTCTAGGTAAACCTTGACATAATCCTAGATGTACCTGGGAAGAGGGAACCTCAGTTGAGAAAATGCCTCCGGGAGATTGGCCTGAAGGTAATTTTTTTTTTTTTTTGGTGTAGTGTGGTGTGTGTGTGTGTGTGTGTGTATGTGTGTATGTGTATGACCTTGGGTAATGACATGGGAGAGTTTGGGCAGCTGCTGTTAAGTTTTTTAAAAAAGCTGGCCAAGCAAGATAGGAGAGCAGCCCCCTAAACCGTGTTCCTCAGTGGCCTTGGCTTCAGTTCCCTTCAAGATGGACTGTGATCTGGGCATGTAAACCAAATAAACTCTTTCCTCCCCTCCCTACGATGCTTTTGGTCGTGGCATTTTTAATTACAGCATAAAAGCCAAGCTACAACTCTAATATATAGAAACATGTTAATGTAATGTTCGGTGCTTTGTGATCACCGCTGAGATAAATGTGTGAACGAATTGAGTCTGTTTTGCATCGTGATTCTTCCATTGCAGGTAAGACTAGAGCCTTGGGTAATTTAGTAATTTATGAAGATAGGTATCCCGGTCTGTCTTGCTTCAATGGCAAACAGCGCCATTGCTGTTTGCAGTGTCTCATCTCTCAGGATATCACATAAATGAGCTTTACATTGGGTTAACTGCACTGTCTGATGGCAAGAAGAAGCCATCAACATTGTGTATACTCTTCGTGCCTACACCACCAGTCACGATTGGGCCGGAGACAGAAAGAGATTTGTGATTACGTGGGAGCTCTTTCTCTTGGAGCGTTTAAAAATGTCCTGTTTGTTAAACTGTTTCCTCTAAAGTAAGAAGTCTGAGAAATTCATGTTTCTGCCTTCTAGTGGCTGAAAAAGCTGTACTTTGTTCGCCAAGATGAAAAACACCTACCTGTATCCTATGAACTTGAAGCTGTGAGGAGCAAATGGCTGCTCGTTTGGTTGAGGAGGCTCAGACTTGCTGGAGCTGGCTTCCACTGCAGGCAGGCAGCTGGGATTTGTGTTCATTTGCTACCACTCGAGCAATAGAGTCTCCCCCCTCAAAAACATTATCCAGGTACTTGCAGTGAAGCAGGGCATTGATAAGACGTAGAGGTTACACGCTCAGAAGACTGTCGCAGATTATGATGAGCGTGAATCACACTGTTAAATTTCTGCAGCTGCTTTTAAGAGTTACAAAGTACAGGATGTGTCTAGTCGGCATTTCCAGCACCTGCCCTGTTTGTGGCTGGTATTCAAAGGGAGTGATTGAGCCGAAAGTGAATTCTGCATACCAAGATGAACTGATATCCTGGGTTATAGAAACAGAGTTTGAATACCAACCGGGTCTGTCCCTGGATGTTTGGGTTCCTGATCAGATTTCTGAAATTAGATTTTTGTCATAAAATGTTGGCACTAGCGGAGAAGCAGTGAAATTTTAACTGAGATGTGAGTGGTGTGTTAATGAGGTCTACGCTGTGGTTTGAGGCAAAGCCTGTGTGAGGGGGTTTATCGAGCTCCTCCCGCCCCTACGCTCCCATTCCTGGCCCTTGAAACAAATTTTCATGTCTTGTTAGTTTGGTTTACAAATATTATATTAAAACATATTGCACCTAAGTTATTCATTGAGGATATTGGACTATAATTTTATCTTCTTTTTTTGTACCTTTATCTGGGAGTGGCATCAAGGCAATACTGGTTTTATACAGAGTTTTCTAGCATTCCTTTCTTTTCTATTTTATGTAGTCATTTAAGAAGGAATGCTCTTAATTCTTCTTTAAAGATGTGGTAGAATTGTGCTGTGGGCCCTGGACCAGGTGTAGTTGGGAAGTTTCTATGGATGCACATGTGTGTTTGTGGGTGTGTGTGTGGAGGCCAGAGGGCAACCTGGGGTGTCAGTTCTTAGGCATTCTTCACCTTGTTTTTGAGACAAGGTCTCTCGCTGGTCTGGAGCTTGCTGAGTAAGCCAGGTGGGCCATCAAGTGAGTCTTGGGGAGCTTCCTACTTCTGCCTCATGATTTTTGTGATTGGACAAATATGCTTGCCCTCCTTCCCAGTTTCTTCCAGCTCCTCCCTACCTCTCACCCACCCAACTCCATGTTCTCTCTCTCTCTTAAAAAACAACCCCCAAAGCAAAACAAACAACCAACCCAATAAGATGGGGGTGGGTGGGCAAACAAAAAAGCACACAACATCATGAGTCCATTGTGTGTTGGCCAACTACTCCTGGGCATGGGGCCTGCTTTGGAGTGTGATCGATATCCAGTGACGCTGTTGTAGAAAACTGACTTTCTCTTTCCCAGCAAGCATCAGTCACAATGACTTCTTGGTTGAAGGTGTGTATACTTTCTGCTTTCTGTGTTGGGATTTTTGTGCAGCTTGAACTTGTGTGCGTTTTGTGCACGCTGTCACAGTCTCTGTGAGTTAATATGTGGCCAGTCATGTTTTATCTGAGGACACTTTTTGAGGAGCCATCCCCTACCTCTGGCTTTTCTTTCCACCTTCTCTTCTGCATAGATCTGTGAGTCCTGGGGGGGGGGGGGAAGGTGGGGTTTGATAAAGATCCCTTTTATGACCAAGTGCTCTAAAGTCTTCGACTTACTGCACATTGTCCAGTGTGGGTCTGTGTGTTAATTGCCATGCCCTGCAAAAAGAAACATTTTCTGATGAGGGTTGAGTGATACACTGATCATTTGCCATCCTTTTATCCCAAGGTGATGTCTGTTCTTGGTGGTGAAGTGTGTTTCTTGGATACAGCAGAAAGATATCCTGTCCCGCAGGACCTAGTTATTCGGGGAGCTGAGGGGAACCCAAGCCTGAAAGAGAGAAATGGGCAGAAAAGACAGAGCGAGGCCAAGCAAAAAGGGGTGTCTTGTCAAAGACTCTTTAATGAAAACGCCTGTTTTTGAACACTCTGTAAGAGGAAGTAGGGAGGGGCTGAGGGGGGATGCTAAAAGCACAGAAGGTGGAAAGGTCATCTGGGGCGGAAAGGTCATCCAGGACGGAAAGGTCATCCAGGACGGAAAGGTCATCCGGGACGGATGCTGGCTGTGGCATCCAGCAGCTTTTCTGGAATGCTGTTTCCACCTAGACAACCCCAGGTGTTTGGCCAGGATGAGAACCCGTTGATCAGCCTTGTGTGAAGAAGGGGGTGGTTCAGCTGTAAACTGCAAGGTCAGTGAACTCTCAAGGTGAGAGCTGTTGAAGGTCTGATTTTCCACAGTTTGGTCTCCCACAGAAAGATGGAGCCTGTTTACTAATTTATTCTTTTAGTCAGTGTCTTTTTATTGAGGAATTAAGACCATTAATGTATAGAATTGTTAAACTGTTTATTAATTTTTATGCAATTTTATTTAATTTTTAAATTTTTTATTTATTTACATTTCAAATATTATCCCCCCTCCCAGTTTTTCCTCCTCAAATCCCCCATCCCACTCCCCTCCCAGCTTCTATGAGGGTGCTCCCTTACCCACCCACCCACTGATTGCTCTTCCAGAGGTCCTGAGTTCAATTCCCAGCAACTACATGGTGGCTCACAATCATCTGTAACGGGATCCAGTGCCCTCTTCTGGTGTGTCTGAAGACAGTATACTACTCACATATGTAAAACAAATAAATCTTAAAAAAAAGAACTATTAATTCCTTTAATATGCAGTATATTTTCCCTTTTTGATTGATTGTTCTGGATTATTTATTCTTTGTATCCTCTTGGATATTTTTCAAGTGTTTTTTTCCTTCTAATGCTTTTTGTAGGGCTGGATTGGTGGATAGACATTGTTTAAATTTGTTTTTATTGTGAACTGTTTTTATTTCTTCATCAATTGTGATTGATAGTTTTGCTGAGTGTGGTGGTTCAGGCTGGCATCTGTGTTTTTTTCATGCTTGTGGAATATCTGGAGCCTCCAATAAAAAGTCAGGTTTTAGTCTGATGGGCTTGCCAGTATATGTAGCTTGGTCTTTTTCTCTTGTATCTTGTAATATCCCCCCTTCCCCCATACATTTGGAGGTCTTAATTATTATATGTTGTAGGGAGTTTCATTTCTGGTTCTGTTTATTTGGTGTTGTATATGCCTCTTGTACCTTGACAGGTATTTCTTTAGATTGGGAAAATGCTCTTCTGTGATTTAGTTAACAATACTTTCTGTGCCTTTATCTGGGTTTCTCCTCCTTCTTGTATACCAGGAGTTCTCAAACTGTGGGTCATAACACCTTTGGAAGTTGAATACTCTTTCACAGGAGCTACCTAAGACCATCGAAAAACACAGATATTTATATTATAAATCATAACAGTACAAAATTACAGTTTTGAATCATTTAACAAAAATGATTTTATGGTTGTGGAGTCAGCACAGCACGATGGACTGTTGCTGCATTACAAAGACTGAGAACCCCTGTTCTAGACTTATTATTTGTAAGTTTAGTCTTTTCATAGTGTGCCAGATTTCCTCGATGTTTTGTGCCTGCCCTCCCTCCCCCCCCTTTTTTTTTTAACTCTGCACCTTTATTAGTAGGTCAGTGGCCCAAGTTGGAAGCTGATCATCATCCTTCCTTATTAAGAAGTTTAATTTAGTTTACCTTTGGCTGTATCTCCTGAATTTTATTTTTTACTTGTTTCTTATTAAGATTTCATTGATTTCATCAGCAGCTGTTTTGTAAAGCAAAATAATGTATTACACAGTCTCTCACCTTCTGTATGTTTATTTTAGCCCTCAAATCCTGCTTTGACAATGCCTCCTTTACTAGGTAGCAAACCGTCTGTAGTGATTTTATCATGCTTTATGGATCATTCTTTTTACAGTCAACATGTTCTTTGACTGAGCTGCCCATTTCCTCTCTGTTGTTTTCAACACCTGAAATTCCCTTCTACTTCAATATGTTGGTGAGGCTTACCTTTGAACTCTAATTTGACTTTATGAACTCTTCATTTTGAGTTTTATTTCTCTTTGGCTCTTTGTTAACGACCCTCTTTCTTTGTTAAATTCTACTTTCATGTCTTGAATTGTTTTCATTATTGCATTCATTGGTTTGTGCTTTCATGATCTCATTGAAGCATATATTCATATCCTCTTCTAGGTCCTTGGAAATATTCATAATTGATATTTTGAAGTTTTTTTTTTTCTTCAGCTAAGTTGCTTTTTTAGGGCCTATTGCAATACGATTTCTGGTTTCTGGGTGAGACATATTGTCTTGCTTGTTCATGTTTGTGTTTTTGAGCTGAGATTGAGCTCCTGGAGTTATGATGGTTGTGGTATTTCTTAGTATAGATGTCTGGTCTCAACTGTGTTGGGTGGGTATTCAATCTTTGGTTGTTATTGCCCCAGTCTGCTTCCTAGCCAAATGTGGCAGCTGTGGGCTCTTGGTAGAGAACAGTTCCATGAGTTGGATGGAGGTGGGTTAGAAGGAATGACTGCATCCTAGTTAAGCGGCTGTGGGTTTTGTGAATCTCATGGCTAAGTATGCACCTATAGGTCCCTAGTAGAGACCTTGTTCTCCGGATTGATGAGGAGTCACAAAGAACTGGAGATGGCCAGGAAGGAATGACTGAAAAGGATGGCAGTCAAAGGTAGGTCAGCCCTAATTCTGCAGCAAGAGGGTAAGTCTCAGGGGGATGGAGCGGAAGGAAGGCACATGTAGCATACCTGAACCCCATCTTAGTGTGGCAGCTGTGGGGTTCCTGGTAGAGAGCTATTCTGCAGATTAGGAGGAGTCATAAAGAAATGGAGGTAGGCTAGAAGAAATGGCTGTAAAGGGGTGGCAGTAAAGGTCTAGGAGACCGTAGGTACTTATTGAGAGGCCAAGTTGCAAAGGGATGGAGGTCCATGATTGGATTTTATTAAAATGTGGGTTTTGAGGACTGGACTCAGGTTCTTGTGTTAGTTAGTCTTGCTGCTTGTCACAGATGTATTAGATGTATTTAAGTGATACCATCTTGGATGAGTTTGGTAGGTCATATGCATTTAGAGATTGATTCATTTCTTTTATATTTTCCAATTTAAGGGGATATGATTTTTGTTTTGTTTTGTTTTGTCTCAACTTATAGCTCCCTTCTCCCCTCCCCTCCCCTCTTTTCTCCTCTCCTCCCTCCCTTCCCCTTCTCCCTATTTTACTTTATCTTGAATATTGGAGCTTGAGCTGAAGATGTTCTCTAAGCTACCACTGAGCTCTACAGCCCCATATATAGATTTTCTTATTGTTACTGATTCCTAGTATAATCCCACCATGGCCAGAGAACACACTCAGTATGGTTCTTATAAATAATTCTTAATGAATTTGTAATTTGACACTTTCATATATATATATATATGTGTGTGTGTGTGTATATATATGTATATATATATATATTTGTTTGTGTGTGTGTGTGTGTGTGTATGTGTGTGCAAAGTGCATTCTGCTTACTACCCCCACTTCTCCCAACAAGTCTCTTTCCCACATTCAAGTCTCCTCTTTTGAGACATGCTGCATTTGATTTTACACTTTACAGAGTTGCTGGGATAGGTTGATGGATGGCCCAGCACATGGATGGTTCTGTATTGGAGTTCTGGGTGTAGGTGGTATCCTGCATGTGGCATCTAACTCACTTCATTTATTATGCTATATCCATAATTTTGATGATCCTTTGCTTTCTGGGGAGTAGTTTTTTCCGTTACTGCCCAGATGGCATATTAGACTCTAATGCTGACTAATGGACTTGCCTGTACTCTCTTTAGCTGTGGTATCTGTTCTGTACTGCCTGGCGCTCATTGTTGCATGTCTTCTTAAGTCTGTGTGAATCCGACTCTTACTATCTTTGACCCTGTCTTCCTCTTGATGCCCGCTGATGATTGTGTGATGTGAACTTCTTCTGGTTAGGGTTTTCGCTGTGTAGTTTTCTATTCTTTTCCTTTCAGATACCCGGGATTTGCCTTTCAGACAGTCTCAGTGTGATAGTGTTTCTTTAATTGGTATGTTTAGGTTTCTTATATTTAATATGCTTATGTATTGAAATCAACTGTTTTGCTGTTTACGGTTTCTTCTTGATATTTATGTTCCTATTAACTTTATTTAATCATTTTCTTTTAAAGGTAAAGATAGAGTGTTTAACACCCCGCTGTGTGAACAAGGAATTGTTGGATTTGGCATTGGCATCGCGGTCACTGGTGCTACGGCTATTGCAGAAATCCAGTTTGCCGACTACATTTTCCCAGCTTTTGATCAGGTAGGTTGCCTGCTGCTTTGCTGGGAAGGGTATCTCTTAGGGTCAGTCTCCAGTGTTTAGATGCCGGCTCCTCCCACTCAGCTCCGCCCTGCCCAGCAGTTGTTGTCTATTTGTGCTTTGCAGTTGGCATTTTGTAGTGGGAATGCATTTGAAGATTCAGTGTCATGCTTTTAGGACATTTATTGGGCAGGAAAGAGTCACTGTGGCATGTCTCTTCTCTCTGTAGATTGTCAACGAAGCCGCCAAGTATCGCTACCGCTCAGGCGATCTTTTCAACTGCGGGAGCCTCACCATCCGGGCCCCGTGGGGTTGTGTGGGCCATGGGGCTCTCTACCATTCTCAGAGTCCTGAAGCCTTTTTTGCCCATTGCCCAGGAATCAAGGTATCCTTGTTTATTTCATTTATTTGGTCATGATTAGTTGTTCCCCTTTGCTCATGCTGTCAGTATTAGCCCACAGCATTCTTACCTGAAGGAGGACAATCAGGACTTTGGAAATGATATCAACTTAACTATATTTGAGAAGGGGGGGGGTAGCATTTCTTTTTAAATTGACTTGCCGTTGCCCAGTTTTCTAGACTGTTTCTCCTGAAGCAGCACTGACCAGAAGTTGGCATTAATTAACTGCATAGGTTCTAAAAGTATGATATTCTTCCACTGTTCTAGTTCCTTCTTTCAAACGGGTTTTTCTTGTTTAACTGCTTTTGATGTGCTGTTAATAAAACCTGCTGCTTAGTCAATATTTACCCCAAGTCTGTTCTTAGCTCAGATTTCAGTTTTTGAGCAGATGGAGGGAGGGCTGTTATCTAGATGTGAATCTTTTCTGTTCTAGAATAAAGTAGCTCTGCTCAGTCCACTGGAAGAGTCTCCTATTTGTAACTGATGCTTGTGATTGCTTTTAAGTCTTTTCAATGTCACAAATGTTTTGTCTCTTGATAGTCACCAAACAGCTTTCTAGAAACACACAGATGTTTTACATAGAGGCATGCTTGTTTTTCACAGCACAAATCAGTTGTAAAAATGTTTACATTTTTACCTTATTGTTTTTTTTTGTTTTTTTTTTTCTGCTGGATCATAAGAATAAGGTTTGTCTCAGTTGAATGAGTCTGTATGCTTTTCTGATACAAGCCAGCAGTGACAGTTTGGGACAGAGCCACTTTGGGGCAATACCAGTTATTGAGTTTGAGCTGGATGTTGATCATATTTAATGTATATATCATATCCTAGGGTTTTAAACAACAGAATGTTTAATCTTCTATTGTGTTTTCTATTTTTCATTTTTAAACTTGAAATACACACACACACACACACACACACGGCTAATGAAAATAACTATATGAAGAAAACAATGTCTGGAGAGATGGCTTAGTGGTAATTGTTCTTGAAGACTGTTGGGGTTCAATTCCCAGCATCTCAGGGTGACTTACTCAAATTCTCAGATGTCTGCCTCTGCAGGCACTCCAACCCTTGTGTATATAGACATATATACAAACAAAATACTCATGCACATAAAATACAAATAAACAAATTTTATGGCAGGGCAGTGGTGGTCCATGCCTTTAATCCCAGTGTTTGGGAGGCAGAGGCAGGCAGATCTCTATGAGTTTGAGGCCAACCTGATCTATAGAGTTCCAAGTTCTAGGACAGCCAAGGCTACATAGAGAAATCCTGTTTAGAAAAACAAAAACAACAACAAAACAAAAAACGAAGAAAGAAAGAAAGTCAGAAAGACAGAATAAAGAACAGAAGCATAAAGGCATTGTGTAGTATGGTTAATAGAGACATTTATGTTATTTTATTTTTAAACAAAATTCTTTTAATAAAAAGAACACAATTCCTTCAAGGCAGTAAGGTTAAAAGTGTGAGGTCCACCTGGTCTACCTAGTACTGCTTTCTCTGAACCAGATCAAGGGCTGGGGGTGTCGCTCAGTGTAGAGGGCTTGCCTAGCATGTGCAAGCTAAGGAAGGACTTGACTTCCAGATTCACAAACCAAACCAAACCAAACAAAAACCACAATAGTGTGTTTGAGATCCAAAGGTAGTTTGCTTCAAGGAGTCTTCTTTGATCATTGTAGGAGGTTCATGTTTATTTTAATAATCCTTCCAAACTGAAGTTTGTTCTTATTTATTTTACAATCATGAGAATTTAGATGCAAGTTTGTGATTTGATGGTCAAGAGTGTAGCCTCCAGTCTATATCCAGAGAGAGTAAGAATCTGTTCTGGCAAGCGCTGTGACCCTAGGCAGTGTCCTTGCTCTCTGTATGCTGCAGTCTCCGGTTCTCAGTGGGAAGAAGAGGCGTAGCTGCTTCCTGAGGTCCCTGTGAAGGAGAGATGAAATGACCACGCAAAGTGCTTTGCCAAGTTATCTCATGCACTTCCTCCTGTCTACCATCATCTATTTCCTCCTGTCTACCTCCTCCTCATTCCTAAAGCTCTTGGAGCCCTTTGCTGTGCACTGGAGCCGTGGACTAGCCATGTTCTTCTCTGTGTAATGGGATGCTCTAATACACGGGCCACAGAGTTCAGTGGATTGCATTTTCACTTAGGAAATTCGGGTTTCCATTTGACCATTAGAATGAAGGGGATTGTGGCACTTTACATTGGCTAGTGGCATGTCATTTTAGAAATGTTTTTCTGAGGGCAAGGGGTAAATTTTATAGTAAATGCAAATACCCATTCCCCAGTTGAATTAGTTACACTTGACTGATTAAGTATCAACCGTAGGAGTAGATTTAATGGGATGTATTTTATTAAAATTGTTTGTTTTTTACAGGTGGTTATACCCAGAAGCCCTTTCCAGGCCAAGGGACTTCTCTTGTCATGCATAGAAGATAAAAATCCATGTATATTTTTTGAACCTAAAATACTTTACCGGGCAGCAGGTAAAGATTTCTTATATTTTGTGTTTGTGACTATCCTTACATTCTTTTACATAGTTAATTTTTTAAAAAACATTTTTCCCCTAACCTTGATTTCCACTTTTCTTATAGATTGAGTTCTATGATAGCTAATTTTGTCCTCAGATGTAAACGTTAGAGAAAACCCATCTATTTAGATTTTGATTGCAGGATGTAAAATGTTAGCAAGAATAAAAGATCATGCTTAGTTCTGTTTGGTCAGTGTGGGTTGGAGGAGAAAGAAAAGGTACTTGTACTTCTTGACATTGAAAGTCTGCTTTAGATAAGTGACCCCTAGGTCCTCTGGGTCAGGGGACTCTGTGGTCAGGCAGGTACTATTAACAGTGTGCTGTGGAATCGGGCTTCCCTGGGGGTCTGTCTGCAGTAGACCAAGATGCCTGGTTACCCTTCCTGTAGCTCACAATCACAGTTCTATAAACACACATCTGTGAATGCTTATTTCTTAGCTGTCATGGAAAATTTAAATATCAAATGATTTATTCTATCTAAAGTATATTCCCCCCCAAACCGTGAATTCAAGAACATTACTTTGCCAATCCACTTTTGAACAGTTAAATTTGAAGCCATGCATTTTTGTTATGATGTAATTTATGTACAAGAAAACACACAGCTATTGTGTTCGGTTTGATGGGTTTCTGACAACCACGTACATCCCTGTAGCCACTGTATAAAACAAGATGCAGGGCATTTGATCACTCCTGTAAGCCTTCCCCTCTTCTTTTCTTCCTGCCCATCTCTTTTCTCAGTGCGAAGCCTAGTTGCTTTCTGATTGTGATTAGGTTAGCTGTTCATGTTAGATTAGCTGGGCTTTGTGGAAATGGAGTCTCTCATATTTTCTCTTTGTCTTCTTTTCCCCAACCTGGTGTCGCAGAGATTCATCCATGTTGTCGCCTACCTCTAGTTTATCTGGATTGCTATATCATGGCCCATTGTGCAAATAGTCATTGGTCATTAGTATTACACTGTGATAATTCTGTACAGTTGTGTACAATATTAGGGCATTAATCAGAGAATGAACCTGCCTTTCAGTTTATGAATTGTTGTTCATCATTATTATTACTGAGTACTTTTATTATTGTAAGAAAAATTGTTTCTACTAAGGAAAGTAGGTTACTTCTCTCTTCAGCAAGCTACTGACCTTTAAATATTATTACTATATTGCACCTCTATCTAGCACCTGACTGCTACTGAGTTAATTGGAAAATGCATTTTGGTTATGAAGAAAAAAGGACTTGAAAATCTAAGGCATAACCAGTTCTGTTGCATATGTATTACCTTAAGTTCATATCCGTTGTATGCACACACTATCATTTATTGAAGGCTCATGCACTGGGCTTCTATTTTACTTTATCCAGTTAGTTTTTAAAACTGACTTGTATTGCTAGCAGAGAGAGATTTCCTCAAACCTGAAGTACTGTTGTCTCCATAGTTCTTGAAATAAAGGATTTTTAAGGATTCTAAACATCGATTTCCTTAGGAACCTAAAATGTCAGTCATCTAAAATAGTTACTTGTTATCCCCCAATATATATTATATGTGTGTGTGTTTGTATGTGTAATCAGAATATATAATTTCAGTCTGTGTGTGTAGTGTCTACACTATCTCATCTGAATCTGTGTATCTGTGTATCACTTCGGAAGCATGTGTTTCCTGACAGTGGTTTACTTTGTATGTCTCTGTTCTCTTATGCATTGTTCACAGAGATCTGTTTCTAGCTTAGCCATGTAGGAACACTTTTGTTGTATCCAAAACAAGTGTATCTGCAGTTAACAGGACATAATTTCATTGCTGCAGAGAGTGCCTCAATAAAATGTTGAGAACAGAATCAAAGGTCTTCAGTGAACTTGAAGTGCAGAATTACCTTTGAATTTGTTGACGTGTTTTCTCTGATTGATAAGCTGTGCTGTTTGTGGCACTGGGCCCAGAAGAATTTTCCGATTTACTTTCCAGATTAAGTTTGAACATTGAACATGTGTCCTTACTTTCTGTGAGTTATCTTCTTAGCGACCAAGCTTATGCCATATGATAGAGTGATGCTTTCTTGCCTGTGTGTAAAGTTTAGGATCATGAGTCGCTGTACCTTGTACCAAATTTGCCCATTACAGCTCTGTAGCCGTCTATAGTTTTTATACAGAATAAAAATAGTTTCCCTTCCAACTTTTTTACTCCCCTCTCCCCCTTAGCCCAACTTCTATGGAGTTATATTTATCTGCATAGGTGAATAGGTGGATGATACTTGCTGATGTATAAAACATAAAAATATATAAACACTTTTCTGTAACTTGCTTTGTGAAACAATTTTTTATAAATGTACAAAAATCTATAAATATATGTCTGTGTACTCAAGTGATAAAAGAATAAGCTGTATGTTTTCTATAAGGAACTGTTCCTTAAAATATATTTCTATTAATTCTCTTAAAATTTTATATAATGTGTTTTGATCACATTTACCCCTACTCCTGCCCACCCTCCCAGCCTTATGGCCACCACTTTTAAATAATCACTGGGTCCAACTGGTGATCCTTCTATATTCCTTGGTGTGGGACTGTGTACTGTAATATGGTGGGCATACCTGGGACCACACCCTTAAGGAAAACTGAATCTTCCTCACTAGAAGCCATCAGCCACAAATAGTTCTTCAGTTAGGGTGGGGCTCTTGACCCATGCCCCCATCTTGCCATGTATTTGGATATATTTCTGTCAGTTAACATAGGTGAAGATGATCTTTACTTCATAAACTATGTACTATACCCACATCTTTACCCTGCTTAGAAACACCAAATTGTTTCTAAATTCTGGCTGTTTTAAACAGTATTGAAGAAAATATGTGTTTATATACATTCAGGTATTTAGGGGAAGAAAGTTAACATCTGTGTTAAAAATGTGTCTGTATAAAAATCAAGTCTATAATCTGTATATTCAAATACTAAAGATCAAGCTATTAGTATTCTTCAAATAAATTTTTAAAGAATTATTTCTTTAAAATTTAATTTATTTAAAATTTTATTAAATTTTTTAAAAATTTAATTTAATTAATTATCAGTGAATTGAGACATTAATAAAAATTGTTCTGTAAATTAGAAGCTCACAAAATTGGTATTAAGTCCTTAACTGCTTTCTCTAATCCCCATGTAGTGTTTGGTTGCACCCTAGTAGTATGTGGAGCTTGAAGTCAAGAGTATCTTGCTAATTTCTCCCCAGGGTCCAGTAGCTGCTATTGCCTGTTCATGTACAAAAATAAAAACTAATGCTGGTTCCTACCTAATAGGTAACCACAGTTGAGAAAGTTCGAGAAAGCTGGATGTGGTGGCACATACCTGCAGTCCCAACATTTGGGAAACTGAGGAAAGAGGATTGCTGTGAGTTCAAGGCCAGCCAGGGATACAGGGATACATAGCGTGACCCTTCTAACAAAACAAAACAAACAACCTAGTCAACGTTCCAAGCAAAAGTTCTAGAAACACCACAAAACTACTCTTGACGATGAGGATGTCTAAAGGTTAGTGGTGATGTGGCAAAGTCCAGAAATGTGTGAGGTATTCAGTGGTTTACTAACTGTCAGAAGAAAGAGTCGAACTGGGATGTACCCTGTGACTGAGGTAACCTGAGTCTAGGGGCAACTGTTTAATTCCTTTTTGCACCCATTTAAGAGTGATGTTCCGCTGTATGTTTTCCACAAAACCAGTGTTTTGAGGAGTATTGTGGATAGCCATGGTTATAACTGCGCAAGTGACTGAGAACTGTATTGTGAATGTGGCAGAGATTAGGGATAGCCTAACATGATGTATTATGCCTGTGTTTTGTTTTTTGTATGCGTGTGTGCCTGCCTGAGTTTGTGTGTAGCGTGTGCTTGCAGTGGCCAGACAAAGGTCTCCTGGAAGTAGAGTTACAGACAGTTATCAGCTGCCAGATGTGTGTAGTGGGAGACAAACTCAAGAGCATTAAGAGCTCCTAACCACTGGGCTATCCCTATAGCCCCCATTTGTTTTATTTTAAATAAAAACAGAATTACTTAAATTAAAAATGAAAATTCTGAAAAGATGTATCCATTTATTGGTGCTTTTTTCTTATCAGCTTAACAAAACAGTGGCCCATTTTAAATTGGGAGTAACAATCATTTTTCTTTTTTTGTACCTCAATTCTTGTGTTAAGTGATTTTCTACTTCCCAGTTCTCTATTGCTGATGTGTAGTGACTGAAATTTAGTGTTCAATTATTTTCCTTGTGTGACATTCATATATTTTTCATTGCTATGGAAAATTCATTTGAGATTAGTAGTCTATTTTAAATATTGTGTTATTTCTTTGAGAATTTCATACATTGTATTTTGATCATATTCATCCCCTCCCCCAACTTCTCCCAGTTTCATATCCACTCAACTTTGTCTTTTTTTTCCAAACTCATCAAGTCTCATTGGTGTTGCCTAGACACTGTTAGGTTGTGACCACCCACTGGAGCATGTGAGACCTGCTAGAGCCACACCCTTAACAATAACTGTCTTTTGCTCAGCATCAATAAATTACCAATAGCTTGGTAACAGCAATGGATGGGACTTCATACCCATTTCCCCTCTCCATACTGGAATTTTGACTTGATTTGAGCTTGCACAGGTCACAACCATTATGAGTTCATATTTGTAACTGTTCTAGTGTGTGTGGAAATATTGTTTCCTTTCAGCCTCTACCTTGGGCTCTTACTATTTCTGTTCCCTGAGACTTGGCAGGAAGAGAGTGTGTAGAGATGTCCAATTTAGGCCTGAGCACTGTGCATTCAATTATTCTCTGCGTCTTGACTAGTTATGAAATTCTATTTCAGTCACCACTTGTAGACTTATATTTTTCAAAACCTACTGTAATAAGGGTTGTTAAACAAATGCTTCAACCTCCTTTATACACCACTGACCAAAGGTGAGGAAGATGGTTAATAGAAGAAGGAGAACATGGATTTGTTTAGAAGTAGTTCTTTGGGGAAATTCCAGTTTTCATCATCAGCAGTCCAGTCCACTAGGAGAACACCAAACACGAATCAGCAGCAGTGGCTCGATCCAGAAGAAATTGCAATACTCTGAGGTTCAGCACATGTCCCCTGAAGTAGCAAGAAACAGCCTTCTAGAACCCCACCAGAAGTTCCTTGGTATATTTCTTCCTATATCTTCCAAGTGAAGATCAGTGAAGAAAGCAAGGCGAACCAATACCAGAGCATCATCAGCAAAGACCATCAAGGCAAAGCAATGCCAGAGCATTGTCTACTGTCTGTTATACTCTTTCCAAACATCACGTGTCCTCTCAAGCATCTGATTAAGCAAAACATCACATGCCATTTCACCAGGCAGCTTCCAGAAAAATACCACATGTCTGTTTTCAGCAAAACATCCTCTCATAAGGCAGCTTCCAGAAAAAATCATGACATAACTGAGTCTTCAATGAAACCAGAAATTCACACTTCAACAATGGATTGCAAAAAGAACCTTTGATGAGGTTTGAGAGATACTATAGCAAGACATCATTAGGAGTTGGTTTAATACTGTAATCATAGTAGTCAGAGTAGATCCTCCTCTAGGTCTATGTCTTGTCTAGACAATGAGTTTGGCTCTGATAACAGTGTACATATGGGTTCCATGTTGGGGACCAGGTCTTATTTCTAATTAGAGAGTGGCTGGTTAGTCCTGTGCCGTTTGTGCCACTGTTGCACCTGTCAGCATGTCTGGATAAGACTGAGTTATACTTTCTTCCTCTCATAGCATGCATAGCAACTTCTTGTAAAAACTATCCAGGAAGTTTTAAGCTTCCCAGTCAGTACCTGTGTGATTTCTCCATGCTTTATGGCACAAATATGTGATATATTCAGCAACAGGGTCTTGCCATCAGTTCAGGTGGCAAGAACCTGCAAAATGTGAGCGTCCATAGGACCTAACTGGCCAACAACTCTGATAGAGTTAACCCATTCCTGACATTTGGTTTTTATTTGTTAGCTTGTAGTGTTTAGTAGGGAGATAGTTGTCCTGGAAAAGTGTAACAACATTTAAATTTTTTTTAAATATATGAAATGCTTATATTTTAGGAAGCATCGGCAATAGTTTTTCATGTCGTTTTCAGAAAATCTTTATTGTCAGTCATCTATCCCTTTTTTTTTTTGGTTTTTCTCTTTCAAACCCCATCCCATTTAACTTCCTGTTCTATTAGTCACCCTTACTAGTTATATTGCTGTGTTCTTCCCCCTTGAAAGCCCTGCTCCTAATGACCCCTTACTGACCTCTATGTGGTACACTTACACGATGGAATATCATTCAACCATTAAGAAAAATGAGATTTGTAAGTAAATGGATGTGAACAACCCTTCCATGCGAGGAGACCCAGACGCAGAGCTAGAAACTTCATGTGCTTTCTCTTATTTGCGCATGGTAGCTCTGAGTCTTCATGAGTGTGTCTCATTTGGAATATCCAAAGTAATTCCTGTGTTTTAAAGAAGAAAGAACAGTTGTCAGTACAGTTGATTAGGTAGCACTGTTGCCAACCTGGGAATGTAACATACTGCTGATTGCATGGAAACAATTACTCCGAGTAACTGCGAAGATGAAAGGGGCTGGAGCCGTGGTTAAAGTTCACTACACTGTGTTATGAAGTCTCAGTCCCATGAAAGCTTTCCTTTGTTATGTCAAACAAGACTGCAAAATGTAAGGAGGTTAATTGCTGGTCTTGCAAAGAGCAGATAGACGCTGTTTTATCACTTCTGCCTTTGCCACGCACGCTTGCCAGCCATCTTGAGAAGCTTTCTAATTTGTCTCGTGCAGAAAAGCTGGAGATGTAGGATGTGATTATTCAATTAAGTGATTATTAAAAGTGATTTCAGGAGCTCTCTCTTCTCTCTCCCTCTCCCTCCCTCTCTCTCCCTGCCCCACCCCCACCCCATGTGTGTGTGACTCAGTTAAATAATTGTGTTATAAACCAGGAGGAACTGAGTTCTATCACCAGAACCCATGTAGAATGTTAGGCATGGTGATGTATGTTTGTTATTCCAATCCTGGGGAGGCAGAGACCGGAGGAATCCTGGGCCCACTGGCCAGTCACGTGTACTCGGGGAGTTCCAGACCAGTGAGGAACCCTGACTCAAAGGAGGTATATTATGTTTTGGAAGATAACACCTGAGACTTGTATTCTGGCTTCCACATACGTGTTCACACATGCACATGTTTCCATACTACACACATGAACACGCTCACACGTGCACAAAAGTGGTATCAGGTGCATTTAAGGTAAAAAAGGAGTAGACTTTTCTAGAGTAACATTGCCATTGAATTAGAAACAATAAGTTCTTGAGTGACATTTCAATGGTAAGAATACATGACCTTCTGAAATAATGGTATCCATAAAGACACTTACAGCCTTACAATGATTATATATACACGTATGTACATGAGAAGTATTCTGATCACATGCAGGATACTTGTGGATTCTTGTAGCATTTGTTCAGATGGCTTTTATTTAATAGTCAGGTCTCAAGGGTATCATTGTCTACCATGCATAGATACGAGCTTTGTATCTTCCCATCTTTGCAGTTAAGTTTGTCCAGGATACAAAGAGATCACAGATACAGAATTAAGCATGGCTCTGTTCCACCTACAGGTGCATTGCTTTCTAATAGCTTCATTTGCATTATTTGTACTAACATTTCAAAAAGGGAATAATCCACAGTGCCTCTGAGATATACACAGCAAATGGCCCTGTGGGCAAGAGTAATTCTTCCTAGAATATAAATGTCCTATGCAGCCTTAATGATGGGGTTAGTGAAATTTTGTAGATTGTAATGTTGTCTTCTTCCTCAGAATGCAGAAGATGTCTGTCATGATTGAGATAATGTATCCTCTTGTTGCTGTGATATTTCCATAGTCACAGGTGGGATCCTGGGACACAAAAGTAATATGATGATTTGTAAGAGACTACCAAATTAGATGCAGAGATAATGATGGAGCCCTCTCCCGTGGAACTGATGGGTGAAGCAGGTTGTTTTCAGGATGCTATGCAGACATTGAGTATATTTCATCATCAGGCACCATAGGCTAACATTCCAGAAATGCACAGTACTTTTTAAAGACAGGAAACATTTATGTCTTGTCAGGGCGTCAGGTATAATAAAACTCTACCCGTGTTTCACTTTTGTGGGGAAACTGTCATTCTCGAAGTTCAATGTGTGGGGAAGGATCGATGATCCTTATATATCTGAAATGGTCATCATGTACCTCAAGGGGAATTTGCAGCATGATGATCAGTGCTGAATTTCTTGTACACAAATAATTAGCCTAGGAAATCAAAAGGCATTGGCAGGTCTTTCAAGGGATACAGGGAATGATAACTCAGAGGTTTCAGTATTTGCCTCATCTGAAATATCTATTTTCTTGGATACCCGTGTATTCTTTGCTGTATATGTCCATGCTTTTTGTTTCCTCTCAGATTTTTTTTTTTTTGAGATAGTTTTTCTTTATGTAGTCCTGGCTGTCTTGGGGTTAGCTCTCTAGACCAGAATCTTTCTTTATTGTCTCTCATGCCAACCACCTCTGTCTCCAAGACTTCCCCTACTTGGGCCATACTTGGTGAGATCTCTTTAATTTCCATAAGTGGGCTGTTGCCTCCTCTTAGACTCCCAGAGTGGCTGGTGATAGGTTGTCGATATAATGTTTTTATTTTTTGGCTAATACTAATAGTATCTTTTATCTTTATAATTCCCAAAGAAGGTTTCATTTTTCAATAGTATGAGTGACTTCTTCAGTGTTTTTTTCATTTATTTATTTATTTTATTTTTTTATCCAGTGTCTTTATTTGAGGCTTAGATATATTAGATGCTTAGTCATTGTTAACTGACTATATTATGCATAGTGTATCTATTATTATGTATTTTGTTTCTTACAAAAATCTGTTTAAGATGGCTTATTAGAAGAAAATTGGAGAAACAGTAAGGGAAATGAAATGAGCTATTTGGAAATAAAATGAACGTATTCATGCTGTGAGTCTATAAGTGAACATGGGCTAGGCGTGCATGTTCTCATGTGTAAGAGAGGTTTACAGTATCTGTTTATGAAATCTGTCAAGCCCAATAATTGTGCCCTCTGTTAGGCTTCATGACGACCTCTTGGTCTCTCAGTTGTGCTGCCCACCATCGCTGTGGAGCTGGTGCTGAGGATTTCTCTGCACGGCTCATTAGGATGCGTATGCCATCAGCATGAGGGAGAGGGGAATGGATATAGGTGGTGTGTGTGCTCTGAGCCAGCGCATGTGATGCCAGAGTCCCGACTCCTGCTGCCTGCTCTTTTTCAGAAAGCACATAGCACGTAGGAATGCATGCTTACAAATTTGAAATAACCTTCTGGAATATGTTATCATTTAAACTAATATGACCACAGAGTACCTGTGGATTTTCACTGGCTCGTCTGTCTGTCTGGTTTGGCTCATTTACAGATGAGCATGTTCAAGTGCTTACGTTTAAACTGATGCAAAGCTGTGAAGAACTCTGAAGAGATCTGCGTCATTCAGCATAGCTCCAGGGACTGACCTGACTGGGATGGTGAGAGAATGAAGCGTGGGCTTACATAGACAAGACATACGAGAAGACTGGGATCTGGTAGTTTGGGCTCTTGAATGGAGAAACTGCAGCATCCTGAAGCTCATCCTGTTTAGTATACACTGTTGAACAGGGTTTTTGTGTATAGCTGAATAAGGAGTCCAATTTATCTAATTTTGGTAGGATTAGTAGATTATACACGGGAATAATCTTCAAGCTGTAAACATGGTGGCAGGGGTTAGAAAATAGAAAGTGGACATTTTCTGGACACACTGTGAGCAGTCACACTTGGACTAGTGGAAGGCTTTGCCATCCCTTTGAGACATACCTGGCCGGGGTGGGGGGGTAGGGGGGAAAATGGCACGCTTGTGTGCTGAGACATTGGTTCTCAATGTTTACCCCAGACTTCACTTGCCCCCTACAGAGGGTTTATGGCTCCCAATTTGGTCTTAATATGCCTTTCCCTGAGTCCCATATTTTGTATGATGTAAAAGAGAGAGAGAGAGAGAGAGAGAGAGAGAGAGAGAGAGAGAGAGAGAGAGAGAGAGAGAGAGAATGAGAGAGAGAGAATGAGAGAGAGAGACAATGAGAGAGAGAGAGAGAGAGAGAGAGAGAGAGAGAGAGAGAGAATAAAGCATTGTGTGCCACGCTGTTCCTTAATTGCTGAAATAATGAGGCCTTATTGTACTGGGTAATTTATTTAAGACAACAAGGCAGTCATTGCTGGCAATTTCTCAACGAAGATGTGCCAAGATGCCAAGCCGTCGTGCCAGTGCGCCAGCCTTGGAGTCCTCATTCCAGGGATTTGCTATTCACCAGCTGACAATTGATTTACGAGATGGGAAGACAGGGTTCTTGCATGTCCCTCCCTGGTTCACAGGCAGACTAGAATGTGTGCTGGTTTCCTGTCCCTTCTGCTGGCCTGTGATCTTGCTGCTAGAGCTTGAAGTAACGGCAGAGGGCCAGGGTGCTATCTTTGGCCAGGTATCCTTGGTTTGGTCCAGACTTTCATAATGGTTAACAGACTCAGAGAATTTAGTCCCCTGGTCAAATGTGTCTGTCTGTCTGTCCATTTTCCATCTGTTGGTCACTTCTGGGTGATATTTTTTCATCGATGCAAAGTACGAAAATGAAATACAATAAACGTAATTCTACTATGTGTTTCCTCTGTGTTTCAAATGGTCACACATTTCCTGCTTGAAAGAAAACTGGTCTGAGGACTGTACTTGAACAGCGACATAGGCTTTTAGGAAATTTGTTAATAATTTTTGAGCTTCCTTTAAAACTAACTTATAAATGATTTTGTTTGGACATGACACTGTGTGTTCGTGGAGCAGGAGGGCAACATTGTCTAGTGGCTTTTCTTCTTCCCCCTTCCTTTATGTGCGTTCATGGAATTGAACTCAGGTCGTCCAGCTTGTGCCGCAAGAACTTTCACGTGCTGAACCATTTCACTGGACCTAAATGTATAGACATTATAACAATAACAGTTTTAAATTTGTGCAGTGCAGAGAATTCCACCCACCACAGTCCTTTTCCCTCGTTCATCGTCACGCCTCAACTCTCACTGTCTACTCTCAGTCTTATGCTTTGCCAGTTCTGATGAGTTAGGTTGGACGATGCACCATTAAGATTTATTGTGGTCTTTCATGTTTCAGGATAGATGATATATTTCAAATGCTGCATATATTTATCTGGGCTGTGATGTCATGGAGCTATATAATAAAATTTATATTTTTACATGAAGCTTTCAACAACGGGACCCTGTCATAGCGAGATGTCTTATATTCTTTAAGACACAAGTGTCACTTTGGGAACATTAATTAACTTTTGTTTTTCTCTCATTATGTATTTAGTGGAACAGGTCCCAGTAGAACCCTACAAGATCCCCTTGTCTCAGGCTGAAGTCATCCAGGAGGGCAGCGATGTGACTCTGGTTGCCTGGGGTACTCAGGTCAGTAATGCTGACTGCCTGCTGAGTCCACACTGCCCTGAGAAACTCTTGTTTGTCATTCTGGTGTGTGCTTCATGTCTCAGATAGTCTCTTTGTGCTAATGCTATCCATCCTCATCTCCAACTTTATTAAGGTGTAACTGACAGATAAGAATAATTTGAGGTGGATAGCATGACGATTTCTCATATGTACATATGGTTAAATGATGACTCCTATCAAGTTAATCGATAGTTTATTACTGCAGTGCACATGTGCATCTGTGTGCAGACTGAGGAGACTGCTCTACTCTATATGATCTACTCTGAACCCATTTTAATTAAGCAATCCAACTTCTTTTTAAAAGAGAGCTTTATTTATTTATTTTTATTTTTGATTAATTTCTGCTTTGAAACTTTCATTCACACACACACACACACACACACACACACACACACACACACACACACACGCTCTGATTACTTTCACTTCTTAACCCTCTTTCTTCTCTCTTTCATCTTTATCACAGCCTCTCCTTTATGCGCCTCAGTGTTGTTCCTAGATTTCTGACTTTTGTGACCCAGTTAATTTAACCACAGGGATCGCTGTGTGAGTGATCGATTGGAACTATCCATTGGAGCCTAGTTTGCGTTACAATTCCCAACTGAAGGCAGTGATTCCTCCTCCTTATCAATTTGTCAGTAGTAAATGTTTCCACAGTGTGATGTGGCAGCCCTAATCTCTTCCTCTGTTCATGTCCGGCCATTGATAGGCCGATTCTTGTGAGGAGCAAGGGAAGCCATCCTTAGCTGTTCTAAATTCTAGGTTTCGATGTGTCTTGCGAGGAAGATGGTGTTTTTACAGCTCCTCTGCCAGCTTCCAGTTCTTTCTGACCCCTCTTCTACATTGGCCCTGAGCCTCAGGTGGAAAGTCTTACTTAAGGCTGAGGACTTATCGAGTACTTATCTTCTGCACCTTGTTCAGCCATGGTTGCCTTTAAACAGAGTCTTAATGATGTTCAGGTCAGGCCATGAACTTGCTAAGCAGCTGATGGTGCAATTGGACTTCTGTTCCTCCTGACTGCACCTCCCAAGTGCTGGGATTACAGGCTTGCTGCTGTGCCCAGCTTACAAGCAACACAATTTTATTAACTTGTTCTCTATGCTGCACTTTCCTTCCTTGGCATTTTCTCATTTTGTGACCGGAGGTACCTGTTCAGTCATACTGAGATATTAAATGGGTACACACAGCCGTGCCCATTAAGAATGCCTTTGTTTCCAATCGATCACTATTGCATATATGTGTTACATGTTGCACTGAGATCTTTCTCATCCTATCTTTTGCTCTCTCTCATGAGTGCTTTGCTGGCCTCATGGACTACCTCTGTTATCTTGTGACAGAATTCGGTGTCTTAAGCTACCTTTCTCTTTCCTAGTGATAGTTTCATTGGATTTGCCTCAGCTGTAGCAGCAGGGCTTGGTGTTGTAGTTCTCCACTCTGTCTGTGTGTCTGTCTGTCTGTCTGTCTGTCTGTCTCTGATCTGGCTGGCAGCCATTATGTATGATGCTAAGGATTGAATCCAGGTTATCTGAAAGAGCAGCAGGTTCTCTTACTCACTGAGTCATCTCTCTGGTGCCTTTCCTAGTTGTTAAACCCAGTAGCTATTTCTTATTTGAGTGTGAGTACTTTCTACTCTGTCTATGAAACCTTTTGGGATTACTGACTTTCTCCCCCTTTTTAGTTTCTTTATCTGTTTCATGTTTAGAACTATTATTCTGATTCCCCCTTTCTTTAAATGTTATTGGTGTGTGGGATCTCTCTCTCTCTCTCTCTCTCTCTCTCTCTCTCTCTCTCTTTCTCTCTCTCTCTCTCTCTCTCTCTCTCTCTCTCTCTCTCTCTCTCTCTCTCTCTCTCTCTCTCTCTCTGCTCATCCTGCCTTTGCCTCTGCCCCTGTTTGCCTTCTGAGCTTTTGGAATGAATAGTTCTCTTTTTCTCCTGGCATTTTTTTTCTAATTGCTGTCTAGACTTTTGTCCTTGATACTTTTCTGTGGCTTGGTGGTCAACACTAATGAATTCTCCCTGCAGATCATTTCTCCCCCTGCAGACAGTATCCTTACGAATGATGCTGACATTCAGCTGGTCTTTAAGCTCCAAGCTGGTCCAGTCATTCTCTCTGTATTTTCCCTCATTTTCAGGTTCATGTCATCCGGGAGGTGGCTTCCATGGCCCACGAAAAGCTTGGAGTGTCGTGTGAAGTCATCGATCTGCGGACGATTGTGCCTTGGGATGTGGATACAGTTTGCAAGGTATAAATCTATAACGGATGCATCACTGTTTCCCTAAAGCCTTCTGTCAACTTTTTTTGGATACTTGAAAAGAACTATTTTGAAATTGTGAGTTGCATGAGCGTTTTCCACTGATTTAAAGTTTTAAATCTGTGATGTGAATGGTATCGGTGCTGTAGCTTGATGTTCAAACAAACAGATCCCTTTAGACTGTCTTTGTCCTCCCATGGTGTTCTCTGTTTAAAATAGCCCAATGTTGGCCTTGCAGGAAACTCACATTGACTTCTGTGGGAAGCAGTGGCATAAAGAGAGTGTCAGGACCACTGAAGTCACCGTGCAGCTGACTTCTCACTGGTTAGGTTCAGCAAGCTTGGCTTGAGTTAGTGAGTTAAAGGGTTTGGCTCCACTTTTGAAAGTCTTTTTCTCTATAATCAACCACATTTATTATTTAGGAAATTACCCTAGTTATATCATATTGTTCCTGTGGCTCACAAACTGAATGTTATGTTGTGAGATTCTGGCTACTCTGAATTATAGTTTCGGTCCTGATATTTAGGTTAGATTGCTGATGCCCTTATTACTAAGTAAAACTGTGTAGTTGTCTTTGAAGAATAGAGCTGAGTTTATAACCGGTATCTTACGCATTGACTTCTGAGTAGTTTATAGAGTGCCAGTTCTTACATCAGCGCTCAAGGGAAAGCCAGATCCTCTGTTTTGTGATGATCTCATCTACTAAAGTCTAAATAGTAATTACAGGTACTTCTCTCTCTCTTTTTCTTGTATTTGTTGCTATAGCAAATAAACCCTAAGATTTAGAGTATTTTATGATTACTATTTTTAAATTTTAAAAATATTTTTAGTTCTTTTGAGAATTTCAGGTATTGTCTTTTGATCCTACTCACCCCCTCAACTCCTCCTAGAGTCATTCCCTTTCTGTCCCAACCCAGCCTGGCTCCTCCCTTTGTAATTGCTTTCTAAAATATTTTATTATAATATAATTACATCATATTCCATCTCTCATTCTTTTCTCCAAATCTTCCTTTATAACTCTCCTGTCTTTCAAATTTATGGCCTATTTTTCATCAATTATTTCTGCATACAAATACATATGTATATCCATATATAGTCCTAAAAAATATAAATACAACCTCCTCAGTCTGTATAATGGACTTGAATGTATATATGTTTCAATTGGTATGCTCTTCCCTGAGAAGATTATTTCTCCTGCTCTTGTCATTCCTTAGTTGCCTGAACTTGTTCCTCTTGGGCTGAGGCCTCTTGCCCTTCCCACCAGTCCTCATTCGGATGCCTCTTGTCCTTTGCGGCTCACTTTTGGTCATTTGCCCTGTCATGTTGGTGGGATTTTATAGGTGTAGCTTCTGACATTAATTGAGAGACAGTCTCGCAATCAACTCCCCGTTCTTCTGGCTTTTACCCTCTCTCTGTACACACCTCTACAACGCTCCCTGAGTCTAAGGCGTGGGAGCTGTTTTTGTAGCTGCATTTATCGGGACTCCATAACTCTGTTTTGGTTGGCTGTGGCTTTCTGCTGTGCTCTCCAACTGATGCAAAGAGAAACTTTCTTCATAATGGGTAAGGACTTCCATGTATCTCTATGTGTAAGAACAGATATTTATAACATATTTAGGGATTATCCTGGCTTAGGAAAGTCGTGGTTGTAAGTTCTCCTCCCAGACCCATGACTTCAATAGTCCTGGGTAGTTAGCTTGGTTTCTAGTACCAGGCCTGACTTTCTTCTTGTTGAGCGGGCCTTAAGTCCAGCTAGAGTTGCTGTTGGTTATTGCCAAGATGTGTGAGCCTGTCCTGCACCCTGAGGCTTATACTGCAGCATAAACCCTAACTCTGTTGTTGTAGCCTGTTGTTGTGGTTCATGGGCATCGTAACTGTTGACTGTAGGTTGCTTCCCTCTGTTGGAAGATGGCGTGGTGCCTCCTGGTATCATGAAAGCTAATCTTCATAGAGGTGGCATCATTTCTAACTCAGGGACCTCTGGACCCTGTTTCTGAAGTTGATGGGGTCTTCAGCAATAGAGACTTATCTTCCACCTCTGTGGGGGCCACTAAGGGCAATAGGAATACTCTGTGATGCTTTAAGAGTCTCTTGGACAACCTGACCAATGACTCAAAAGAGGGCTTCTCGTGTCTGGTCCTGGGCTTTGTTGTCAGAGGGTTTTTGGATCTTGGAAGGAGTGTTGTCAGCACAGATGAGAAATTTCATTTAAACTACATGTATATTTATATATAGACTTATCTGTGTTACAGTTTATTTTATTTTGTGTTTTTAGGTTGTTAATAAGATGATTCCGTGTGATTTTTTTTCTGGCTCCATTTCTCTTATGAAGCACTCACAGGGAAGACACGTGGGCATAGGCTTTTCTTACAGATGGTTAGTGGGAATGAACTCAGTGCCTAACACAGATAATGACAATGAAGCTTTTCTAATTCCTTATTTATTAATTCTAAGCAATTTTTGTTTTTAATAGAAATTTTATCCAGAATTTATTCATAAAACTGTTAGGATTATTTAATCTGTTTATACTTATTTAATTGCTTCTATGTGAGTTTACATCCATCATCTTCTGTCTGTTTTATATGCACCCCAGCTGTTTTTGTACATACTTCATTCATTCTTTTGGGATGACCAGCTATTTGTAATTTACAGTTTTTACTAGCTTGCTAGATCTTCAGTTTTATTATTATTTCACTCACTACACTAGAGATTATAACACACACCCCTGCTTATTGTCACAAACATGTTATAGTTCACTTATATAATCTCAAAGGTAGATAGTAGAGTTCGTCTCATAAATTAATACTTTTCCTTAATCATAAAGGTTTATTTGATGCACTCTGGTGCTGTGATTGGATTCCCTGGGCAACATTCAGAACTCTGCTGTGCAGACCAGAGGATACACACTCCTACACGTACATATACTCACATACATGCACACACACTAAAAATATGACTACATTTTGGTATCTATAAACTTCATAAAGAAGAGGAAAAGCTTAACTTGAATTAAGCAAAACAAAACAAAAAACAAAGCTTTTATTTTTAGTATGCTTCTACTGTGGTTGTAGGGCCATCTTTTTTCAGATCATTTCTAGGATCCTGAGTCTTTGTCTCAGAGGGTAAGAAGAACACTCGCTGTTCTTGCAGAAGACCCAAGTTTGCTTTCCAGCACCCACATGGTCTCTCGAAAACTGCCTGTAGCTCCAATTACAGGAGATTGTACTCTCTCTTCTGGCCTCTGTGGATACCAGGCACACATGTAGCACAAATACATACATTTATAATACATACCACACACACACACACACACACACACACACAATCATTTCTAATTTCCCCGGGGGGGGGGGAGGGGAAGGGGAAGGCTTAGTGTCAAAACATTCCCTTTGGTATCATGAAAGGAAAGCAAGAATTATACCAAGATAGGCACTGAAGAGAGTCATAAAGAGACCGAAGTCATTCAGGAATGCCAAGCTGGCTACACTGTCAAACTGGAGGGCCATCAACCAGAGAGTCAGCAGGATAAAAATAATCCAACCCAGAACCAAGATAATGAGGCTGACAAGCCAGAGGCCTCGTTTGGCAGACAACTCTGGTCTTGTCTTTCATCTTCCTGAGGCAAATTCAGCTTTCAGGGACTCAACAATCTAGGATGCAACTAGTGCATCTGATAAAGGCAGGAAAAACCGAATTGATAGACATATCCTTTCTTTACAGGAATTGATAGATAATTCTCCTTTCTTCCTCTGGCTGTCTCTTTGATCTCATGATACTAATTTGGTATGTTATTATATTTGTGTTTTGCCCTAAGGTGCTACAAATCGTTTTTGAATGTAGATGACATAGATACAGTTAAATAAAATTCTAAAAATAATTTACCCAGTTATATATCAAAACACAGAACACTTTCCTGGTCACATCAGGACCGTACCTTGTATCTCCAAGCTGAAATACTGTCCACACTGAAAATACAATTGGGTAAGACATCATTGCAAATAAGGGTAGCTGTGTTTTAACTAGGTTTTGACCAGCTGTACAAGGATCTAAGATACAGCTATACAAGGATCTAAGATACTAAGTACTTGTGACCAAGTCAAGTGTTTTACTGATGTTGACTGGGTCCGCAAAAGTTCTTACTAGACTCAGATCTGCTAAAGTACAACATAATTTTCTTCTACCTTAGAAGGGGAGGAGGACCTTACCCCACGCTTTTATAGCAGTATATCTACAGATTGTTTTCATGTGACTTGCCTAAGAAGTATCTGTAAAGGTTGCGAGAATGCCAGCTTTGGGAGAACTAACTATTATTCTGCTACATGGACATAGTGACTTATTATTTTTACCCATAGATTGGTGCATTTCTCAACCCTCATAGAGAAGTTTTAATTTATGGTAGAAAACAATTAATACAGAGAGCCATCATTAGCCAGGATTCAGAGAATAAGAGAAAACAGGGTGCTTAGCACTAATTAATATATATCTCTATATATTATATGTATGTTTATATATATTTATATACTCCTTGCCCCCCACCCCCCAACTGCTGGCAGTTGTAAGAGGCTGGGAGCAAGAGGGAGAGTAGGTTTTCTCCAACAGTGTGGCTCCTGGTAAGTCGACTGTACTCCAGTGGAAGGCCACACATTAAGAATTTTTGGCAGCACAGACTGGTCCTGATGAGTTTTAAAAATACCTTTCTGTGCTTAGTTTTTAGGTTTTGCTTTTTAATTCTAATTTTCATGTTGACTTCACCGTGTGTTTTTGCCTATATAGGCTTGAGATCCCAATGGTCACACTTTGTACCTGGGACATGTGCATTGGTCAAAGAAGACTGACTGGTCTATGGCATCTTCTAATAAATCAGAAGCCCATGTTTTACCATTCAGACCTCGTTCTATCAAGCTGTCCTTTGCCATTTCTCCTCTCATTTCCTAGTCTGCACTGCAGGTGTGCCACTGTCAATGGGATTTATAGCTAGAGCACATCCTAGTAGTTGGTTCCCTTTCAAAGACCTGCCTTCCTGTGCCCGAGCTGATTGGTTTCCATTCTTCATAAGTGCCCCTGTGTGTTGAATCAGTGCTTTTCTCTTTGGAGAACTTTCTAGTACAGGATAGTGTCACAGCTTCCTTTGCTTCTCCTACCCCCCAACCCAAAGCAATGTGTACTGGCTGGTTTTCTGTGTTAACTTGACACAGGCTAGAGTTATCACAGAGAATGGAGCCTCAGTTGAGGAAATGCCTCCATGCCATCTAAATGTAAGGCATTTGCTCGATTAGTGATCAGTGGGGGAGAGCCCAGCCCATTGTGGGTGGTACCATCCTTGGGCTGGTGGATCTGGGTTCTATACGAAGGCAGGCTGAGCAAGTCAGCAGAAGAAAGCCAGTAAGCAGCACCCTCCGTGGCCTCTGCATCAGCTCCTGTCTCTGGGTTGCAGTCCTGCTTGAGTTCCTGTCCTGACTTCCTCCAATGATATATTGTGAGCTGGAAGTGGAACCCAAATAAACCCTTTCCTCCCCAACTTGCTTTTTGGTCATGCTGTTTTGTTGTAGTAATAGAAACCTTGTCTAAGACACAGTGTTTTATTTTTCTTATGGTTTAAAAAAAATGAACAAAATCACAAAAGAATATAGATTTAATTTTTCCCATTCTGCCTTCTTTTCTTTAGCATCTTCTCTCACCCTCTCCATTTTGTTAAGCATCAGTTATATGGCTGACTCTGGTTGTCCACACATGGGAGTAGTTGTTCTGTGGCTTCAGGTCAGGGGCACCCATCGCTGTGTGTGTTTTGGAGCTGGGTGATCATCGGAGATAAGCAATGTGAAGTAATTCATTTGTGGCATAGAGCATGACTTAAATCATTTGTCCCTGGTTTAGTAATGTTCTTTCCCTCATTTCTAGACAGCGATTTCTTTTCTTTTCATAAAATACTCTACTGGGATACTGTATTTAGGCAGTCCTAAAGGCCAGGCAGGTGATAGCTGGCAGGGTGGGTTAGGGACAGAAGGGTTTGGGAGCAGAGAGATCTCAGTAAGAAAAAGGGAGGCTGCAGGTAGGACCAAGATGGCCTAGCCCTCCCATTTGTACCTGGGTTGATGAGTGCATTTTGATAGAGGAAAACCTACGTTTTTGAAGGCTTATCAACTTAACCCTAACTTTGCAACCTTTGAAAACATCATTTTCATTGGGCTGGTTTCGATCACCTTTGATGCCATTTTTAAAAATTAAGGTTGCCGCCATGAGCTGAGTAGTCATTAAATTTTGGAGCTTTGAGCCTCATGGCTACACTGTGTATCCATGGGAACCTGAGTGCTTCCCTCCCCAGAGTTCCTGGTGAACAAGCACTGCTCATTGGTTCATATGCATTTAAAAGAATTTGGTCTTTTGGACTTAATTGAGTAATTCAGTGACTGTAAGCTACATGTTTTGCTTGGGGCTATGTGTGCACCACCGAGGGAATAAGGTAGAGAATGGGAGAGAGTGGGGGCAGAGAAAGAGTAAATGTTAGAGAGGTTATAGAGAGAAAAGAGGGCAAAGATGGTAGCATTGAGAATGACTATGGTCACTGAATCTTCATGAGGTGGGTGGGGTGGTTAGTAACTGACCGTAGCCACTAGAGGCCTCTCTTAGGCAGGGTTTTAGGGTGGAGATCATTACGTTTCCATAGTGGTGTCTGGCTTTGTCATTGCAAGTTACTTATATTTTATATTACAGTTCTGAATAAATATTCTGTCACTAGGTGTATTCTAGGGTATGTGTTATGCTGTACCCTAAGTGGTTTATTTATTTGTATATTAGTGTATGGACGCTCAATTAGATTGAACTCAGCTACTCAGGAATCTCGTCTCTGAAAGTAAAAGTTGTAGTCAAAGAGTTACTGGGTGAAATAATGTGTCTTCAGCAACACAAAGGTATTTAGTTTTACAGTTATTATTGATTTAAAGTGTTCTGTTTAACTTTTAAGTGGTTTATTCTTCTCATTATCTACCTCAAGGAAAGGCATTTTAAACTGTTGAAAAATTGTTTTTTAATATTAAAAGCTTTTGTGGAAGTGAATATGGAAAAGGTAATTGAATAAATAATTTTAGACTTAACTGTCTGGAAGAAATTTATGTTTTTCATTAGGAGCTGGGAGACTGAGTCTCATGTATTTGTAGTTGGTTGTGATGTAGTTTGACTTTACAGAGAGGTTGATCAGGGCTGCCCATCCCTGTCTGACAGCAGTATTTTCAGGTCCAGAACAGGAAAGTGATGGTAGACTGGGCCTTACCTGTCAGGTTATCTTTCCTGTGTTGTTTGCTTGTTTCTGTCTTGGTTGTGTCCAGTCAGTTGAGGTACCAATGGGAGTCTCAACAGGGAAGGGTTCACCTTCTTGTCTGCTGTCTTGAAGTATGGGTGCTTCACTCAGTGCTATACTGTGACCCCGTGGCCAGCTAGGTATTCTTAGGTCCCTAGGTTGAACTAGCTATGAATAGTGTCTAAAACTATATTCTTTGTTTGTTTATTTATTTATCTAGTGTGTGCATGTATATGAGAGCATGTCTGGGAGTGCATAAGAGGATGATTTGTGGTGGGTACCAGGAGTTGAACTCAGGCCAGTAGGCTTGACTGCAAGTGACTTTATGCGGAGCCATCCTACTCCATGAAGAGTACGGTATAGTAGGTGCTCCTTATATAGTTACCAACGATCTCATTGAGTTTTAAAATAGCCTGTGGTATTTGATCTTTCAATGAAAAAAAGAGTACATGAACTTATACTTTCTGTAGGGAGTCAAAGGACTGGGGATGCCAGTCCTGCCACTTGTTTTACTTTTGGTCTGGGTTTAGAGGTGTTTGAGATAACACCTCTAGGCTTCAACCTAATTTTGTGTAATATATTCTGTATCATAGGACGTAGCAGCCCCATTCCCAGTGAGAGATATATGGAAGTGGTCAAAAGTCCGCACACCTTATGGAAATCCTCTTGGTTATTCTCAGCGGTTCTAAGTTGACACCAGGGTCTGTTTTACAGGGAGGAAATTGAGTTTGGAGGCGGCGGGATGCGAGGTGGGAAGGGATGCCGATGGCCAGGAAGGACCAGCTGCGGCTCTGGCAGCTGGATTTTGCCTCTAGCCCTCGAGTTTCTCACCCAGCTCACGGCTTCCCAAGCAGAGAGTGAGCAGATGTTTGACATAGTTTTGAGATGCGATGAAATGAGTGATTTGTGATGATTTGTTTGTGTGCACCTGGAACGTATAGCAGCCATTGGCAGTAGAAGTAGATCACCGGAGAGTGTGGAGCTTTTCCTTGGTGTCTGTGTTATTGGACTCCTTCCCCTATTTAACCATTGCGGTTATGGTGTGTTTGGTGGGAATTATCATTAACTGTTTTAGGGAGAAGGAAATTGAGTCTCAGGAAGTCGGAACCTCTGAGTCACTCAGCTAGGAAGCGGCTCCCTTGTAATCCATCCCCGGGCCTGATCCCCTCCTAGAGAACAGATGCCTCATGTCAGGATACCTTTACAATGAAAGTATTTTATGCTCTGAAAGTTATCACTTGAGAGTTTTACAGATGTTGCTGAGTTTCAGCTTAGACCATGTTTTATAAGATGCCTAGGCATTTCTCCCATATGTACATACTTGCATTCTTCTAAAATACATGACAGAAATACTGTATCTGCTCAGTTAACTCAAGCTAACATATTCCTTTTATTTGGTTTATTTTATCTTTTTACAGGGCCCAGAGAGAGAAAAATTATACAACTCCTTTTTTTTCCCCGTTTCTAATCTTCTTTAATGTATTTTGCAAGTCCTCGTTTACATATTTAAATTATGTGAATTTGACTCAAGAGTTTTTCTTTTGCTTTAACTATTTTGTTGTTGCTGTTCTGGAAGGAAAGGGATCCACTACCTCATCTTCTGTGTCTTGGCAAGAAGTCTACCACTTCTTATGATAGTGAAGGGGGGTTCTTAGGAAGAAACCTGTCACTTCATGTGACATTGACAGGAGGGAATTAGCCTATGTTCTTAGGAAGGAATCTACCACTTGATGTCATAGTGATAACTGGTCACCTCCCTTTGTCCTTCATTTAGAATTTTAGGTATACTGCAAGACATCTAGATTAAAAATTTAAAAAAAAAATATAATTATGTTGTGTGTGTGCACGCACATGTGAAATAACATGTTCTGTGGTCAGAGGTCAGCCTTGTGGACTTGGTCCTCTCCGGCATTTATGTGGATTCCAGCACTACCTTGGTTCTCCAGCCTTGCATAGCAAGTGCCTTTTGATGCTGAGGCATCTGATGGGCCTCAGAGAGATCTAAGTGTGTTGAGCGTTCCTTCTTGTCTCTTGGCGGCCGTTTAGCTCACTCTCTTCCATTACACCTGCACTTACACGCACTAAGCAGCACTTAAGCCGCCTCACCTTTTCCTATTACAATCTGACCCTACTTTTTCAGTGTCTAACTGTGATGATTTAGCTTGGATAGTTATGAAACTTTTCTAAAAGGCTTTTTAAAAATTTACTTTTATTTATTTTTTAATTTTTTAAAATTATTTCTCAGATTTCTTCTGTCATCAGGTGACCCTCATCAGGCACAGATATATATATATATGCATATATATATATATATATATATATATATATATATTTTAATTTTTTAAAATTATTTTTCAGATTTCTTCTGTCATCAGGTGACCCTCATCAGGCACAGATATATATATACTTCTCTGCACATAGTCAGCCCTTCTAGGGACATACACTCCTCTGCACATTTGTTCCTCATCATTTCTTTCTGAAACTTGGCTTCTCTTAGTTTATTATTCTTTTATTGCTTTCTAAAATTGTATGTATTCTTGATGATGTATTATGACCTGGTTGGATATTTTTGACAGCTTCACATAAACTAGAGTTATCTAGAAGAGGAACCTCATTTGGGAAAGTATCTCCATCAGACTAGCTCATAGGGATGCCCAGGTTGCTTTTGGTCATGATGTTTCCTCATAGCATCAGAAACTGGACATTACTTAGGACATAATGGCTGGATCAGTATGACTTTGTTTACCTTATTGCTCTTCCGTGTTCCTTTTTTCAGTGTCACTGGGGAAGTGAATAGAAAAATGAAAGTTATACACAAAGCTAGGTTGGGCAGGCCCGATTGTGGCCTGTGGTTATGCAGGGGTAGGATGCACTGGAGTTGGGAGAGCTGTGTAATAATCAGTTCTCAGTCGGAGCTGAGTGGTTTCAAGTGGGCCTGCTGGAGCCAGGCAGCAGGGTGGATGGCAGTGCTGCCGGCACTGAGTCAGCACTCCAGCTATGCTTGGCTTTTTACTTTGCTTCATGGTGTGGCGCAACACTGATGTGCTGGGGCAAACCCTGGTGCCAACATGGATTTGTTAGATTCTGCCCCCTCTGAGTCTCTGAAAAGTGTATTTTAGATGAACACCAGGAAAATGGACTCCTCTGCGAGTCCCGTCATTCCTGTCCTCATGGTGCATAAGGTTTGATGGCCAGAGCATGGATTTATATGTCTTTATCTTGATTGTGCTGGAGATTGGGGCACAGAATTTCCTTTAGATTTTTACCTTTGAAGGCATGTGATTAATAATCAGGGAACTAATACAATTTGGAAAGAATGTAAAGTTTTTCACAGGGACTTGAGCATGCTTATAGAAACACACATGGTCTGTGCCATGTTTTGATTTGTCCAGTTTGAAACTTGTATTTGCCTCCATGGTATATAGTTACCTTTTTGTTGTTGTTGTTGTTGCTATGAGCAGATTTCTCATGGAAACAACCCATTTGTTTGGATCATAGTTTGAAGGGATGCAGCTTGTCATGAGGAGGAAAGTGTGGTGGCCATAGGTCGCTCCATGGCAGTGGAAGCCAGAGGCTGCTTGCTTGTTCACATCTCAGTGGATCAAAAAGCAATGAGAGGGAGCACGGAGAGCAATGAGAGGGAGCACAGAGAGCAATGAGAGGAAACACAGAGAGCAATGGGAGGGAGCACAAAGAGCAATGGGTGGGAGCACAGAGAGCATGGAGAGTGATTGGAGAGAGCACAGAGAACAATGGGAGGGGATACACAGAGAGCGATGGGAGGGGATACACAGAAGGCAATGGGAGGGAGCACAGAGCAAGGGGAGGGAGCACAGAGAGCATGGAGAGTGATTGGAGGGAGCACAGAGAGCAATGGGAGGGAGCACAGAGAGCAATGGGTGGGAGCACAGAGAGCATGGAGAATGATTGGAGGGAACACAGAGAGCAATGGGAGGGGATACACAGAAGGCAATGGGAGGGAGCACAGAGAGCAAGGGGAGGGAGCATAGAGCATGGAGAGTGATTGGAGGGAGCACAGAGAGCAATGGGAGGGACACACAGAGAGCAATGGGAGGGAGCACACAGAGAGCAATGGGAGGGAGCACACAGAGCAATGGGAGGGAGCACACAGAGCAATGGGAGGGAGCACACAGAGCAATGGGAGGGAGCACACAGAGCAATGGGAGGGAGCACAGAGAGCTATGGGAGGTAGCATAGAGAGAGCAATGGGAGGGAGCATAGAGAGAGCAATGGGAGGGAGCACAGAGAGCAGTGGGAGGGAGCACACAGAGAGCAGTGGGAGGGAGCACACAGAGCAGTGGGAGGGAGCACACAGAGCAATGGGAGGGAGCACAGAGAGCAATGGGAGGGAGTACAGAGAGCAATGGGAGGGAGCACAGAGAGCAATGGGAGGGAGCATACAGAGAGCAATGGGAGGGAGCACAGAGAGCAATGGGAGGGAGCATACAGAGAGCAATGGGAGGGAGCACACAGAGAGCAGTGGGAGGGAGCACATAGAGCAATGGGAGGGAACATGGACTGAACTTGCTTTCTGCTTTCATTCAGTCTGGAGCCTGGTTATGGGATAGTGTCTCAAGCCTCTGACCTTTGAAGCAGATCTTCCATTCACTTAATTCGGTCTAGAAAACCACAGCTGCACTGGAAGGTTTGCCTCCATAATGCCCTATCTGTTTCTCAGTCCCGCCAAGCTGAATTGTGACCGTTCCTGCTGACATCACACGGTCTTTCCTGAGCATGTTCTTCTGCTGATTAACTTTTGGTTTTAAATTACTTGTTTCAGACAAGTGCCTTGTATCACTAAATTTCAGAATTGTCCCTTCTCCCCTCACCCCTGCCCTTGCCCTTTGCTCCTTGGGACAGAGTCTTAGTCTGAGGTCTGGGCTAGCCTGGAACTCAGGGCAGTCCTCCTGCCTTGGCTTCCCAAGAGCAAGGATTGCAGGTGTGAGCCACCATGTTGACTCTCAATATCTCTCGGTCTCTCACTATGTCAGAAGATGATGCCAATGCTCTGCTTGGCGCCATCTCTGTCTTCACGTCCTCTTCCTGTTTTCTGCCCACTGTTTGTTTTTGCATTGTGAGGCTGGTACCACTGCATCCTGTTTCCTAATCCCAAGGAATGTCATCTCCTATAGTTTACGCATGGATAGGTTATGGAAGCTGGAGAACCAGTAGCTGCTCTGATACCAGTAGACACCCCGATAATGTAAATGGCCTTCACCATTGAGATGGGCCTTGTGGTGCTTTGAGTGAAAATGGCCCCCACAGGAGGTGTGGACTTATTGGAGGAAGTGTGTCACTGAGGGTGGCTTGGCTTGGAGGTTTCAAGTGCTTAAGCCGACCCCAATGTCACCCCCTCTTCCTGCTGCCTGCCAATCTGGCTGTAGGACTCTGAGCTGCCTCTCTAGCACCATGTCTGCCTGTGTGCTACCATAAACCCCTGAAGTGTAAGACAGCCCCAATTAAATGCTTCCCTCTCTACGAGGTGGTGTGGTTATGGTGTCTCTTCACAGCATTAGAAACACTCACAATGGCCAGTCAATCACATGGCCAGCACTGCACAGAACATGTGAAATGCCTGTTCTTACCAACTGATACTTCAGATGTGGTCATTGCATTCTTTTAGCTTCCTTTAGGTTTTAGGACTGTGTTTGACCACTTTCCCTACCTCACCTTTAAAAAGTCTTTAACAAGCCTTTTAGTTCATCCCTCTTGGAGGTCCAATCTGATTCTTGACTCCTCAAAGCCCCTGTTTTGCTTCTTTAAGCTGCTCTAGAAGAGCCGTGAGAGTCTCCAGCTCGTCTCCTCTGACTGCCCCTGGCCTCCTTCTCCCTCACGTTGCTGGGCCTTTTAGAGAACTGCTCTCTTTTTTTTTTTTTTTTAATTTTTTTTATTCGATATAATTTATTTACATTTCAAATGATTTCCCCTTTTCTAGCCCCCCACTCCCCGAAAGTCCCGTAAGCCCCCTTCTCTTCCCCTGTCCTCCCACCCACCCCTTCCCACTTCCCCGTTCTGGTTTTGTCGAATACTGCTTCACTGAGTCTTTCCAGAACCAGGGGCCACTCCTCCTTTCTTCTTGTATCTCTTTTGATGTGTGGATTATGTTTTGGGTATTCCAGTTTTCTAGGTCAATATCCACTTATTAGTGAGTGCATACCATGATTCACCTTTTGAGTCTGGGTTACCTCACTTAGTATGATGTTCTCTAGCTCCATCCATTTGCCTAAGAATTTCATGAATTCATTGTTTCTAATGGCTGAATAGTACTCCACTGTGTGGATATACCACATTTTTTGCATCCACTCTTCTGTTGAGGGATACCTGGGTTCTTTCCAGCATCTGGCAATTATAAATAGGGCTGCTATGAACATAGTAGAGCATGTATCCTTATTACATGGTGGGGAATCCTCTGGGTATATGCCCAGGAGTGATATAGCAGGATCTTCTGGAAGTGAGGTGCCCAGTTTTCGGAGGAACTGCCAGACTGCTTTCCAGAGTGGTTGTACCAATTTGCAACCCCACCAGCAGTGGAGGAGTGTTCCTCTTTCTCCACACCCTCTCCAACACCTGCTGTCTCCTGAATTTTTAATCTTAGCCATTCTGACTGGTGTAAGATGAAATCTCAGGGTGAGAACTGCTCTCTTTAAGCAGGGTGCGTGGCGTGTCTGGATACTCCTGACACGCTGTGTACCCATGAGCACTAGGGCTGGCTGGGCTCTTAGCAGCCTTCCCCTCAGTACTTTGAAGATGGTTTTGCTCAACCCTTGCATCATATTGGAGGAGAGAACTTTTGTACATGATTTCTCTCTGTGTGTTTTTCTGACAGTCCTGTGCCCCTTCCCCTCACAGTTTAATGCTGAGTGTGTTGCAGGTCTGAGTGTTGTAACACTCACCTTGTGTTTTTCAATTTTCCTTTGGGACCTTCTTACCCAATTAAACATGAGGAAATCCTTTCGTATGGTTTCTTAAAGAAAACCCATTCCTTTTGGCTGCACGAAAAACCTATGTTGGATTTTTCTGAGTCTCTTCTCTTTTCTGTCCTGGCTTTCTCTATTCTATTTTAAAACAACATTTTGTCTCTTTCCCTTTTTTTTAAAAATTCCTTCTTTGAATATTTGAAGTTTCTGCTGTGGTTTGTGTTTTGGGGTCCAGTTGTGGTTCTGCACCCCTGCTTCCTCCCTCTCAGGGTATCTAGACTCTGATGTACACTGGAAGGATGAGGAGGAGCCTGGAATAGGCGGGGTTTCTGCAGGATCCCAGTCTGGCTGGGAATGAGTGCTGGAGGGGTTGGGGGAGAGGAAGGCCTTCTCCGTATCTTAGTGTTACAGCTCTTTTAGGTGAAGGCCTTTTGTGAGGGTCTTCAATGAATCAGCTCTCTTGGATGATCTTAGCTTGTGTGTGTACGTTTATTAGGGATGGGCTCGTACACATGCACTTTATTGGGGTAAATGGGGTATGTATGGACTTTGGAGTGTGGAAAGGCATTTTCTTCAGAGTAAATAAAAATTATTTAAAGTTCTGTGAATGGCTCATTTGTGTGGAGAATTGGTCATTCCAGGAATCCCAGGTACTTGTTATGTTGGTTCTTTCAGAGAGAAGAGGAAGGTTGTAGCCAAGGGCTACTCAGCCTTCCCCAGGTAGAGGATAGGGAAAGTTGGGATTGCCAGACAAGGACAGAGAGGGGGAAGCCCTGCTGGTGAAGAGAGTCTTCCATTTTGTGCGCAGCTCAGACAAGCTATCCAGTCATAGACAGTGACCTTAATTAGGAGTGTTTCCCTGGATTCAGCAACCAAATCCTTCATTCTGCTCTCTTCCTAGGGTGTTGAATGATTATGCAATTTAACTTTTCATAAAGGCATATTTGAAAAATTACACTCTTAGTCCTTTCTGTTTTTTGTTTTGGTTGGCATTGGTTATCCTGGGTAGCTAACTGATGTGGTTTCCATGGTCTTTGCCCTAGGGCAAAATGTTCTGATTGGTGCTTGGGGCGAGCCTATGCTTAGGGATCATAGATGCAAAGTCCTTCCTCACTCTGGAGGGTCTACTTGATATTCAGATGGAGTGGTCTTCATTTTTGCAGGATAATGTTATCTCTGTCAACAATTTGAATCACTATCAGAAATTGGCTTCTTTGGATTGTCTCTGGAGTCAGGCCTTCTGTAGGGAGAAGTGGAGCAGTTGATAGAACTGGCCTCTTCAATCTTGTTATTTTCACTCTCAAACTTTCCCTTTCTCTCCTTGGGGGTGAAGGTTTCTTGCTGTGTGGTCCCAACTGGTCTTGTGCTGTCTTCCTGTCTTAGGCTCTCAAGTTTGGGAATTCAGGCCTGCACCACCACACTTGATTTCAAGTGTTTTTGAAATTGAATGTAACTTCAACTGACCCATAAAATATAACATTTGTGCAGATTAATGAGGTACTATTCTTAAGTTTTTGCACCCCTTCTATATCTGCTGATGAGCTTGCCCCCCCCCCCCCCCCCAAGATATTAGCTTCCTCTACCCCAGTTTCTCTCCTGTCTGGGGAACTGAGTTTCCTCTGTTCTTGTTTATGGTTTCATTATTACCCCAGTCTCCTGTCTGAAGATCACTCCCTCTGACGAGTTGTGTTCCTATTTTTACTGTCAGGGCCCCGCCTACCCTTTGCCCTCCTTTCCTGTTAAAAGGTACGCACTCTGTCACCCTGAGCTGGAAGAGAGTCTTGTGCTTTATCATTTCATAGCCAGAAGCTTCATGATTTGTGTATTCTGGTCTACGTTGTATGTTTCTTACCAGCATCTTATTCATGAACCTTAGTATTTTTTTTTTTCAGCCATTCCATCTTGGTATTGTATTCTTCAAGTAAGTCAGATTTTGTACCTTTTTAATATATAAGCTTATAGTATATAACTGGAACTGGAAAGCTCAAACTTGAAGTAATTGAATTCTTAGAGAAAATGAGAAATATTAACTTTTTATGTAAGCTTATTGAAAAAAATAAGGAATGTCTAGCACAGTATTTGTTTTAAAGCAGAGAATTTGTTATAACACTAGTCTAAAGTAAACACTCTATTGTATTCTTTTATAAGTAGCTACAATTTGGAGTTAGTGATAGGGAACAGGGAAAGGTATCTTTCTTAAGCAGTGAATCCCTAGAAGGGAACTTGTCAAGTTTAGGTAGCAGTGGTTGTAGAACACCAGGAGGTAGGAAGCTTAGTATTATGTCAGAAGTGTTCTGTAGAAAATGATGACTGCTTGATTTGCTTTGGCTCCTTAGGAATTGCATTGCAGACCTTTTAAAAATTGTTTTCCTTAAAATTTAAATTTATTTACTGGTTTCTAATTAGGGCTTACTTTCTTCCTTGATTTTCTTGCCCCCACCTCATTATCATGGAAACCTACCCTTCTGTTCTCTAACACACATGTCCTACGAGCCTCCTGCCCTCTGAGCCTCATTCCTGCTTCTCACGGCTCCTTTCTTACCCTCTAGAGGCAGACTCTTAATGTAGAACGCCAGACTATAGAATTTGGAAATCCTTAATAGAAGGTTTGGGAAATGTTTTCTCTTTTCCTTCTTTTTTTTTTTTTTTTTCTTTCTCAGCGTAAATCAGTTTTATCCATAAAGAGACATTAAATCAGTTGGAACTGTCAGAAGGCAAAAAAGTCAAACAAAAAAAATGAAATAAAACCAATTGCCTTTCGTCGGTGTAAGGCCTTTTTCTTAACAGGACAAAGTTGCTGGTAGAGTCTTCAAAGATTAGGAGTGGTGGTCCTATAAGTGTTTTCTGTTCCCAAAGTTATGTGAAGAAAGGAAAAAGTCCCCAATAGCTTCTAAAAACAGAAGCGTTATGTTTCAATATTATATAGAAAAATAAAAAATGCAGATAATATGTGAAGCCCTCCACTAATGTTTATTTTACAGAGTTTCTCTTTTAATACTTTTAAGTTTAATGCTTACTTAGACCTGTATTTTGGTTTGCTTGTATGTTTTATTATTCCCTAAACACAATCAGTAACAAGTTACTTTTCCAGCTTTGTAGGTAGATCCCACCCACTAGCCGTGCGGCCCAGAACTTTTTCAGTGACATTCTTGTTATCTCTTTATTTAATTTTCCTCTTTCCTGTCAGCCTGCCTCCCTAGTAGACAGCAGTGCCACCTCTGGGACCAATGACTCTTCTTTTCTTCACTTGAGCTGGTGGTGTGGTCTTTCTTGCCTTACTGTCTGTCCTCCTGCTCCTTTGAAGACGGTCCTGCTATCCAGGGGTAAGCGACTGAATGATCTCATGTCCCTCAAACCTTACATGTTAAAATTCTCACACATAGTGATTATAGGCCGGGCCTAGTGAAGTCGTAAGGGTGGACTTCTCGCGGTGGATTAGCACCTTTATTAAAGGGCCCCAGGGAACTCCCTGTTTTTCTACCATGGAAAGCCAGGAAATGACAGTGTGTAACCAGAATAGGGTGCTCCCCACACCTTGAGCATAGCAGTTCTCCAAGCCATTAGCAATAAATTGTTACTTGTGCTTTTGGATTATTATTATTATTGTTGTTGTTATTATTTTATAGGCACTATTTTATTCTGTAATCCTGGCTGGCCTGGAACTCACAGAGATCTGTGTGCCTGTGTTTCATGATGGCTGTAGCCAGCAAGGTACGCCACCGTGCCTAACTGAACTGACCAATTACTTGCATTTTCCCTGTAGTTCTAATCCGTTCAGTGTTCGGGGTGAACTTCAGGACAAAATGTAAAGTCTCTGATGTGCTCGCTCTGCTGCTGTCGTCTGCTGTCTGCTGTCTTCTGTCATTGTCTGACGTTTCTCTGTGCACAGGGTAGTGTTCAGCTCTATCAGGTTTTTTAGCCCCCCTCCCCACCCCCAAGGGCTGCATTCTTTCTTATAAAAGTGTCTAGTCACAGCTGTGGTCAGATGCAAGGCTGTAGACTGCCAGCTTGTTTTATGCAGGCTTCCTCTCTCGATTTGCAGTGTGTCCTTAGCCCTTTCCTTGGTAGCTGCTATCATTCTCCAATGTGACAAGTGCCTTGCTGTTTTTTGTTTTGTTTTTTCAGCCTTGTAGGTAGAGCATAACCACATTAAAACAGAGGTTCCCATTCTTTCGCTGAGGTTGGGCGAGTCTTGGAAACCATAGCTGACAGGGTTTCTCCTCTGGGGACTTTCTCCTGAGTGGCTTCACATTGCCTTCCAGCCTGTATTCAGCCGGACAGCCACGTTACCCCCAGGCTCCTTGCTTCCAGCTCTCTGGGAGCAGGTATCACTGTGGTTGTGGTTTCTGATCTCCTCATCCATGTCGTTTCGCCTACTCTGTGCATCCTCTCTGTGACCTTCACATCTAGCGCGTGAAGGAGAAATGCATTTGTTGTGTTTTTGAGACAGGCTTACTGTGGGTAGTTCCGGCTGGTCTGGAGCCAACTACATAGACTAGAATGAATTTAGGTGATTCTTCTGCCTCTGCTCCCTGAGTACTGTGATTATGAGTATGCTACCACACCCAGCTCAGAACTTGATTTCTTCCTCCTATATTTAGACTATTTATTCAGAGATGAGGTTTCTATCTTTATAGCATTTGGCAAACACTTGTGAAGAAGGTGGAAAACAAGCTTTCTAGGTTCTTTGAAGAAGTTGTTAAAGCCCTTGCAGAAGAGCACACACTCCTTCCGTAGGGGAGGAGAGCATCCCTGATCTCACTCCGCCAGCTTCTGCTGCTGTTTGTAGAGTCCTAGCTGACTTCTGTACTTGTTGTTCACATTAGATCGAGAACTACACATAAGAAGATGAGGGGACATTCTGCTGACCACAGGAGGGGACCCAGAGCTGATATATTGATAGCTGATGATGATAGGAGATGGACTGACACTCTATGGGGGAAAAACACATGTGAAAAAGATATCAGCACTTTTAATTGTTTTCAAACCACAGCTGTTCATCTTCATTTAATGCAGAACCAAAGCAGATACCTACTGTGCTTCCATGGCTACACCTGATGTTGTCAATGTGTGCTCGCTGTGAAGAGGTTCATTTCCCTCCTGTGGGGTGTACATGAATCCTTCACAGTACGGGAGGGGTGAAGGGTCAAGTATGTTGGGTAATTCAGCCTCCTCCCCCGACAGAGTTACATAAACAGGCTTTTCTGGGTTCCTGCAGGGTACTAGTTGTCTTGCTTCAAATAATTAATTTCCCTTTGGTTATAACAGTCTTAATGAAGTCATTAACTGATGGCTGTTTGGGTATTTCTTATTAGTTTCTAATTTCTTGCATCAGATTTAGAAAGTAATAAAATTACTCTTTCTTTGGCTCTTTGTCCCCCACCGTTTGGTGTTTGGGAATTTCATATCTTTGTCTGATGTCTTCATAAAATCTACCTGCGTTCCTTCTTTCCTTCCTTCCTTTTCAGTCCTGCCCTTCCCTCCCAAATAAATGCGCCGTGATTTTAAAGCCACTTAGTGACATGGATATGGGCATGAGCATAGGGCTATCTCTGGGGCATGAGTAGCCACTCCGGACAAAACCTTGAAGAAAGTAGGCTTCCCCCAGTAGCCATCAATTGATATTAGCGCCTTGGCACTATATATTTATATATTTTCTCTTTTTTTCCCCTTTTAGTCACAGAGCTGCTGAAGACCGTGTGTTGCTAGTTGTCATACAATTTTATATTAATCCCACTTAGCATGTTCCAGACTTTTCTTTAGTTACAGTGCTGGGGAGGGATGACAGGGAGGGCTAGTCTTTCACTATGCGCTGATTGAGATGTCGAGGTATAACGGATGGGCTGTCTCAGTCTCGCTCCTTACAAGTCCCTGTGCAGGACCATGGAATGGCGCGTCTTGGTGTGACTCACTGGAGACACACTTCTGTGTCTCAGTTAACTTCTTCCAGGGGAGTTTGGCTTGTAGAACCGAAGGGCAGGGCGGAGGACGACTGACTAATCTGCTAAATAGCCTTTTATCTTCACGTCTAGTTTCTCATTAGTATTTCTGAGCCGAAGGATGGCTGGTTGGGAATGCGGGTTTGTGTTTTTAATTAGTCTCTCTAGGGATGATGAGAGGCTTATTTTGAAGAACGGAATTTTAAGGAAGCCTGACAACCCTACTTTTCATGTGACTGAAAAATGTTGGCAGCTAAGAAAGGTTTCACAACTGCGATTTCAAGCCAGCCTTTCCCATGGCTTTGCTCGTCGTGGGGGCTGAGACGCATGGGTGACCTGCATGTCTGCTTCCAGGCCCCAGTGGTCTGGAGCCTCTGTAGAGTGCCTGGCGGTTACAGCCTCGCATGCTTCCTCCTCTGTAGTAGTTCAAAGGGCTCTCGTGGGGTTTCCTCTCCTATCACATGTATTAGAGTGCTGGCTCAATTCCTGCCTTTGTCTGTGCATTTTAATGAGGCTGCAGGCATGGGGTTGTATGACGCCTTATCATTTGTATAAGAAGTACTTCTTTTCCATGGTATACACCACCATTAAATTATAATGCTACCTCATTACCAGGGAGAGTCAGGGAGATCTTTTTTGCTCAGGATTGTATTGGAGAATAAGGAAATGTAGCTACAGTGCCCTGAAGGATGATGCCCTGACAAATGGCCATCGAGCTGAGCATCTTGCCTGCTCCCATAAAAATGAGGCAGCCAGTTCCTTTGTCATGCAGTTTCTGCTGCTAGAGGGAGTGTGTGTGTGTGTGTGTGTGTGTTTTGTTTTGTTTTTTGAGTTGAAAGGTGTTTTCGCACCTGTTTCTGCGCTTCCTTCTTAGAAGGCTTTATTTCTATGCAGTTTCCATGCAAATGTGTGCACAGTTTCCAGACCCCGTTGTTATTTTCTTCTCCATGTCCTTTGCATAGCCACCAACCCATTATCTGCATTTTTACTTTCCCTTTCTGTGGCTTCAGTTACTCATAGTCTGAAATTATTAAGTGGAAAATTCCAGAAATAATCCATTTAAATTGTGCACCATTCTGAACAGCATGAGGATATTACACACTGTCCCTTTTCTGTCCCTCCTGGGACATGATTCACACTCTCCCCAGCTTATTCATGCCATAGGTGCTATTCCCATCTTTTTGGTCCCTTCGGAGCCGTTCTGTCCTGATGATTAGTTGTACTTACTAGGCCATTATTGCAGTGCTTAACCTAATGACCTGGAAGCAAAGGAGAGTGAGAGTGTTGCAGATGAGACGCCATTGCTTATGACCTGGAGGGCTGGATTAACTCAGTGCTGCACAATCATGTGTCGTGAGGCATGCTGGGAAAATAACAGTGTGTGTAGAATTCACGCTTAGAGTCTTTCTGGGGCTCTGGTATCCCCTGTACCCCGAAGGTGGGCCATCTCCTCTGAGTGGGGAGGCCACTGCTGTCCCCATTCCTCTCAGCTGGTAGGTAAGTGTCCTGGTTCCCAGGTTCCTCATGGTGTTCTTAGATCACCCTCTCACAATGTCCAGTGGCTCCTTTCAGTTAACATGACTTTAAAACTGATATGTTTTAAACCCGACTAGCGGTTTGTCTGGTGACCTGAGGTCTTTCATGACTTGGAAGGAGATTGGTATCTTGCATGCTGTTATTTTGGAATACCCTGAAAAGGCAATGAGCTCCCTTGCAGAGGTTTATGGATATTATTTACATAGAGCAGTAAAAACTGGGTTGGGAAGGTAGCAATCTTGTAAAAACATCTCAAATGGTATTAGTGTTAAAATATATTTTTAGCGTAGTTTGTATGATTTTATTTGGGGGAGGGGTATGGCATTGCGAGCCTCGGTGTGCAGGCAGCGGTTCAAGGACTTTATAGAGTTGACTTTCTCTTTTCATCTGGGCCCCAGGATCAAATTTGGGTGGCCAGGCTTGTTCAACAAGCGTCCCCCACCCCCACCATCTTTTAGGTCCTTTTTTATTTTATTTTATTTTATTTTAGATGTTTATGTAGTACCTCTCATAAAATGTGGGATAAATGGCAGTGTCCATCTCTATGATACACCCAAGGAAATCTCTTTCTAGAAGGGCATTTGGGTACTTTTCTGATCAATCAGTAAATAAACATATTTTGCATCTGGGGAAAACTGTCTTTTATCAAACATTTTATTTCACAAAAATGTTATCCCCTTACCCCATGCCTCCCCACCTTCCACCATGGCAAATGGCAACTTTTATTTCTTTTACATTGGTCTGCATTAGCCACTTCTACATATGGTCAGCATTTGGACCAGCATGCCTGTATGGCTACAGACTTTGAAGGGATTCTTACTCAGTGTTGCGTTTGTGTGTCAACTGTGACCTTTTGCTTCTTGTTACTGGGTAAAAAGAGCCAAGGTTTGTTAGATGTCCTCACATGTGTACCCATAGCACTCTTGGAAAAAGACCATTATTCATGCTTAATCCTAAAAGCTGGCTGGTAGAATGTACCTTTACTTTACTGTATGTCACTTTGGTGCCATGTAGAGGACAACGTTCGTTAAATTTAAGGCAATAAGAACTATTTGTGTTGTCTGTTTTAGGATGAGTACTTCTTTAGTAAGTGTGTCTTATACCAGTTTATATAGTATATGGAGTCTTTCTTTTGTCTTCCCCTATGAAGCACGTTTTGAAGTGTGTGACTCTACTGAGATGTTTAATCCAATAGGTTATTGCATAGGAAGATAATTTGATGAGAAGTTTCTTGTGTTATGAGGCAAGGATGTTTAAAAAACAAAACAAAACAGAATCTCTCAAGTAAATTGTGGTCTGTAACAGCTCCACCCTTGGGGAAGGGAGACTCCTCGGAACTTCCATGGCTATTAATCTTGATAGAGTGCACTCATGGCGTCCTTGGAAGCCTCTCCTCATCTTATCAAGGGAGGGCTCCATAAGTGGGCCCAACCTGCATTCCTTCTGGCCCCACTAATCAGAATAAAGATGGAGGATTGGCTGCATAGTGGATTGGGTCTTTTGACAAGTAAGTGTGGGGTGTGAGTCATGACCGGTCTCCATTTCTTCATTTTTACCATGTGTCTCCCCAAAGTTCCTCTCCAAAATACACAGCGGGACCTTGAGTTTGCTCGGCTCGCTGAACGTGTTTGGAGAAGGGATGAGAAGGGTTTCTATCTGGAGCTGCCATTTTTTTCCTCCCTGCCTGCAACAGACGCCTGCCAAACCCGAGCACAACCTGATATGTGTCTTCTCTCATCTGCTACCATTAAGCACCCTCCCCTGGCATTTGTAGCCCTCACATAAATGTGAGGCAGGCAGGCTCTGGGCTTCTGTGAGCACAGGGAGCTTTGGGGCGGGGAGAGCACTGACTGGGTTTCTTCTGGTTGCCGATGACCTTGAGCTAGTCAGTCAGCCTCTTCTCTATTTTCTTTTCTACTTCCTACCTAAGACTTCTCTCCCCGCCCCCCCCCCCCCCCCCCAGCAAGTGAAAATTCCAGGCCATTAGGAAAAGGTAAAAGAGTTAACAGCTCTTTGGATATTTCAGTTAATACAGGAGTCTTTCTCTGGTCAAAAGGATATGTTTCACTCCTCCAGTGGATGCTTCTTTTCATGTCTTGGAGAGGACTGAAGCCCAGGGATACCGTGCTTTTTCCTACACAACATATCCGTGAAAAAGCAAATTGATAAAGTAGGAATCATAAGGAATTAAAAACAGTAACTAATAAATAGGATGATTGCAACAGTATGTTATGATGAAAGCTAGAGGTGAATGGTTTCTCTTGAAGAAGCTGATGGTTGTGTACGCTCCCTGGTCCTGATGGGGGGTGATAGGATGTCTCTGGGCTAAGGTGAAGTGTGGAGAATGGTGGAGCTGTTGTGAAGTGGCGTTAGGGTACCTTTGACCTTCTGACTTGTCTGTTAACCATGGATAAATGAAACTGTAGTGAGCAGAAACGTGGAGAAGGGGGCGGATAGCTGTGTAGATAGAATGACTTTCTGGATTACTAAAGTAAATTAAAGAAAATGCGCCAAATGCATTCAATATGTATTCCAGATGGTCTATGTTAAATAAAAGATGTAAGTCGTGTTGGATTTGTATAAATCACTTCAGTCTCTTTTGGGGGAAAGCAGTTATTATGTTGTCCATGTAAGTTGTATTGTAGTCTTTGAGAGCTTCAGAGGACACCGAACAATTGTTTAGTCGCTTAAACCCTTAAACTCCCTTTGGGAGGTCTAGTTCATTCATGTGGACTCTCCAAAATGATCTAATTAACCACACTTTTAAATTGCATCACAATTATTTCATCTCCTTTTCCCTTAACTTTGCTATTTTTTTTTCCAAAGAAAGTGGCGGATAAATTATGGTTATCTCAGGAGAGTGTTTGGGTTCCGGTTTATGTAAATCCAACTTCAGTTTTGTGTTTCAGAAGTCTTCAATGTCTCTCAGCTCCAGTTAGCTTGACATTGCTATTCTGCTTGAGCCCAGTGGATGCATAGAGTTTCCTCACCTGTGCTGTGATCTGGAGTTTTAGAAGTTGTTCTCAGTTGTATGACCACAAAACACCTTACAAGAAACCTTTTGTTTGTGGATCTGTGAGTGTTAATGCTTGTGGTAACAGCAGAGCTGGGAGACATTTTGCGAATTGCTTGGCATCTCCTGATAGTGGAACTGAAACCTTTTTAGGGGGGAGTCCTGCAACCAACTCACTGAAGTTCCCTTTTGTTCATGTGCAAAAGAAACCCACTGAGGGAGTGAGAAGCATCCCTGTGTTGTGGGATGAGAGAGCGGAGGCTTTTCCAACCACCATATGTGGTGACTAGATTCTTTGGAATGACATTGGGGTACTCTCCGAGCAAACAGTGAAAGCCTTCCAAATAACATATAATAAATAAAGTATGCAAGACGTTTCCCCAGCCAGATGTAATGTTCAATAGTAGAGAAATAAATTTACAGTGCCCTCCCACAGGAAACTTGGGAAATGCAAGCTGGACCAAGAAGGCAGTCATGCTGTTAGAACTGCAGGCTCCTTTTCCCGCTTCCAGGTGAGGCTACACCTCATTGAAATTCTGTTAGTGTGACCTGTGGGATTTCTTAGAAAATGCATGGATGAAACCTCAGAACTTCAGTGAACTCGGTTTGAACTGGTACTGGATTTTCGTTTCCAGTGTTCAAAAGGCAGAGTGTGTAAGTAGGTGTGGTTCATTTCCCTGAATGTTAGTAACTGATGTGATTTTTTTATTCTGTAACTGATCTAATTTTGCTATATTAGATTATCATTTACACGGTGTAGAGAGAAATCCATTTCTGGCAGGATTCTTGAAGGTGATAGTCTAACTATGTCCCCGAGGGCCTTCCCAGGCACCAAAACCAAGTTCAGAATTTCCAAGAGGAGAGCTTTTGGGGCAGGCATAAGGCAGTGGGAGGATGTTTTTTCCTTCTTGTTGCACACAGTGCTGTATGCTTGGCTTGATGTTTACCCGGGGCTCGAGCTGTGGAGTGTTTAATGTATCAGCTAGCTGTGGGCAAATCTCCATCGCTCTTCAACAGACTGAGCTGTGTGCCCAGGTTTGTGTGTGTGTAGAAACCTGAGGGTAACTCCTGCCTAACCTGTGGCCACCTTGAGCACAGTCTGAAGGTTTCAGAATGTTGTTTCTCTTTCTCCTACATGGAACCAAACCAAACCAAACCAACTAAACAAATAAACAACAACAAACAACTAATACTGGAGACATAGAGTGTGAGAGTTGTATATCTATCTCCAAGTTCCTAGAAGGAGCAAAGCTGGAGGTCTGTCTCCAGGGAATCCTGGTACCTGCCCAGAGGTTCTATGGCAAGACTGGGTGTCAAAGTTTGTAGACAACATCCCATCATAATAGGATCCCTTGAAGGCATTCTTGTTAAAACTGTATTTTCATTATGTTTATTCCTATGATAGGTAGGTATTCATAGGGAAGAGAACAGAGAATATTTTTCATTCCTGGTTCTTAGATTCTTTTGGGGGAGACAATAAACAAGTATACTAATGTGTGTAGTTAGGTAATAAATACTGTGAAGTACAAGGAATAGCTTGAAGGGTGAGCGAAGTGCTGAGTGACTGATCAGGAACACCGCCCTCGGACGGTGCTTTTGGAGTGAGCTCTTGAGTAAAAAAAAGGAAACTGTGTAAATAAATACGGGCAGCTGTGAGTAGCAAGTGCACAGGACCAGAAGCAGGACCGAGCCTAGCCTGTCAGAGCAATGCACAAAGTTGTTTACTAGAGTAAACAAGGACTGTGGAATGCTGGGGCCATTGCAAGAAGTCAGTTGCCAGATGGTGACCAAAAAATGTATGTCAGCTCTCACTGCTTCTATCTATCTATCTATCTATCTATCTATCTATCTATCTATCTATCTATCTAAGCAGTATAGGGATAAACTGATAATTAATGAGTTGGTACAAACAGGGGAAAAAAAAACCCAAGATTATTCATCTATTAAAGGATGAGATTATGTTCTTGTGAAACTAGGAGTCTTTTTTTTTTACCACTGTTTGAGCTATGAGGTAGTAGGGATTTGTACACTAACTACAGAGGTAGCTGATATGGGGGGATTCTTTGATTCCAGGAGTTGGAGACAAGCCTGTTCAACGTAGCAAAAACTCTTTTGAAAAACACACGCATGAAAAAAAAAATAAAAGCAAGTTTTCTGTATCATGAATATGTTCAAAATCCATAGCCTTTTTCTATACTAGTGACAAATAGCAAGAAATGAAAAATCTCAGAAAAAGGTCCAATTCATAATGGTAAGAAATAAAAATATTTCAGAATAAATTTTTATGAGAATAGTCGTAGATATATAAAGTCCCATGGAAGGCCATCAAATTAGGCTGAAATATACTGTGTTCTGGATGGTAAAGCAATGTTACATAAACACCATTTCATACAACCCCATATTGAATCCTCAAGGAGCTTTTAATTTTTTTTTAACTGCTTAAACTTTGAAACTTTGCATCAAAGAAGAAATCCTCAAAAGTAGCCAAGGTAGAAAGATTTCCAAGTAGATGAAATTAAAATTTAGTGTAATGTCTTATAAATGGTCTGTGGTTAGAAATGAATTTGCAGATTGGGGATTAGCAAGCTTTTGCTATAAGGGCTTAATACAGACATTGCAGCCGTGTGGACATATGGTCTTTGTCTGACTACTCCACTCTGCCCTTCTATCTCAACAGCAATGATAGATAATTTGTGAACAGAAGATCCGCAACTGTTTCTGATAGTTGCTGATGTAGTGTTAAGACAGTACTAAGAAGGAACCTGAGCTGCGTATGTCAAAGGTGATATTTTAAATCATTGGGGTAGATAATTTATTTAATAAGTGGTGCTGGAAAAACATACATTAATCTGAAGACAAAACACACTCAATTTTCCCTTCACTCCACGGTGACAGTATTCCCAGTTCACATAAACACCATCACAACAAAGTAATAGAAGACTTAGGAAACAACTTTTCTGACCCTGAGCCTGAGGGATTTTTAAAAAACAAGAATGAGGTCATAAAAGCTATAAAGAAAAACAGAGGTATTTGACTATGTAAAAAGTGAAATTTTTCTTAAGGCAAGTTACTATAAGCAAAGAAATAAAATGACAGACAGTGAAAAATATACATATACTGGACATATAGCAGAAAAAAATTCACAGCATTTGAAGTATATCTTTTTCTTCTTAGTAAAAGCAGAGCAAAGAATAGAGTTACTGACAAAGAAAACAAGTGGGCAGCTAGTACAGATTATGCACAGTATTATTGGAAGCTGTATCCTTCAGGAAAGATGGGTTATTGGTACCTTTCTCATGGGGGTATTTAGGGTGGGGATGATTAGATAATTCAAATGAAGAAAAAGGAAATGCTCAGCTCTCAATATCTAGTCAATAAAATGGTCCTTTCTTTTAGCCCGTGGAACATAAAAGTGTTAGTGTGAGAAGACTGCCATGGAATGCAGTTATTTTGAATAATTGGAAACAAACGGAATGACCTATAAGTGGGGAGATGGTATATTCTAGGGAATTTCATGCAGTTGTTAAAATAATGAGCTTAAGTTATTATGTGTATGTGCGGTGTTAGGCATAGAACTCAAGGTCTCACACCAGTCAAATGACATACCACTGACTCACATCCTGAGACCCAGTGAGTGAGTTATATCTAGAGGTTTAAAACCCAGCCATTGATAGTTGACTAGAAGAAAAACAAACTTTAGGAAAGTGAAGGTATTATTTTCAGTTTTGCAAATGTCAGGAATTCTTAGAAATGTTTGTACTTCCTGCTAAAATACTTGATCCATCCCACTCAGAATCACTGTCTTGATAAAACAATACAAGACCAGCTCACTGCCTTCTCCTCATAGACCTTTGGTATATACGCGTATCAAATCTACACCCCCCTCCCTCTCTATCTCCCTCTTTGTGTCTGTGTGTCTGTCTGCCTGCCTGTGCCTACATCATTTATATCCATCTTTCCTTTGAGCTTGGCCTCATCATGGCTTTATTACCCTGGTGAAAGTATCAAATGCCGTGTGCGAACTACAGAGAGAATTGCTGCAGACATCCTGGCTGTTACTGGTGTCCTTGTTTTCTTGCACCTTTGCTCTGTCCCCGCCACTTCCTTGTCATATCTAACACACTGCATCTCTTCCCCCTACCTTTTTGTCTCTGCTTCTAATTAGGAAAGCAGTAATTAATGCTAACCATCCTATGAATACATAATGATAAGCTGGGACCTTCCATCAGTCATGGCGATGTCACAGTTCTACTACTACATAGCCACCAACCAGGAGAAAAACAAGCATTTCTTATAGCTAGTAAATCCATTGTGGTTCTGTAACAGACCTACCTATTGATCCTGGATGTTTGGTTAGCAGTAACTTTACAGAGGTCTATTATTGCATCAAGGAATTTATTCTAAGTTTGGTTTCAATAGTAGAACTTTCAGGGTTTTTTTTTGTTTCAGAAATACAGTTTTCGTATTTGTATTATAGTTATATAGCTTTGTATATGTGTTTTAATGCTTCTTTGCTGTTGCAAAAATACCTGGGATCACAACTTAAAGGGGAAGGAGAATATTTATTTTTGCACATGGTTTCAGAGTTCATGGTGCATGTGGTGTTTGGGTGTCTCATGATGGGAGTGTGTGGGATATTCAGCTAAGGGTAATAACTAATTTGAGTATAAAGGTTACATCTATGAGGCTAGATAGGATCATAAGAGAATGACTAGACGGAGATAAGTCCAGAAGGGCCACCCAGATTGGAGGAGGACACTGAGATGTGATCTGTATTAGAACACACAGGGCAGTGTGAACTGCTGGGAACACAGCGTGGGGAGCACTGGAGGATAGGGACCATCTGAATTGTGTGATGCACGCTGGGTCCCCAGGTAGAGCGTGGAGAACTGAGCAACTGATTAACAACACCAGAGTCCCTGGCAAATTTAAATGGAAATTTAGAGGTCCAAACCCAGGATGGGTAAGGAAAAAAAAAAAAAAAGAAATGAGAGGAGAGAAATAATTGAAACCACTAATGGAAAATTACCAAAGAGTTTTGTAGCAGAGAGAAGGGAGGATGTTGTAGGGTCTGGAAATAGGGACCAGAGAACTGTGGTGATTGTTTCCTATGAAATATGGAAGACACATTGTAGCATGTTCTGAGTGGGGAGAGAGAGGACAATTGTGATTAATTTGCACATCTACAGTCCTCTAATTCATCCTGCTAGTATAATATTAAATGAATATTCCGAAATGGATGCTTTCCCTATTAACATATATGGAAGATGCTTTTCATATTTCTGCATTTTGCACAGTGCTTCTGCTTTTCCACATGCTTCTTTATGCTCACATGCAGCAACTGTCTGGGAAATGCCCGGGAAAGCAGCTTCTGGGCTGTGTTCTGCTCTGTGGCCGTGCCTGTGTGTTCGCCTCATGCGTGAGATGGCATGGTATCCTGTCGGGTTCCGATCTACCCTCCTGTGATTGTTAGTGAGCTTGCATATCTTTTCAAAACATACAGGACCGTTCTTATGCTGTTCTCGAAATTTCTTTCCTTCTTATAAATGGGGAAAATAAACAAGTTCTTATGCTGATTGTAGTATATTCTGTCATTTGGATAACAATATATGAATTAGTGATGGTATTACATTCTTAGCTTAAGCCTGTATTTTTATTCTTTTAGTGACATCTTTAAGTGCATAGTAATTTTAAATTTTGCTATCACCAAATTTACTCATCTTTTTCAATTAAGTATTGTGTTTTCTTTACCTTGAAATTTTGCTTATCACAAGATTATAGAGATAGTCTTTTGTATTTTAGGGACTGTTTTAAAGTTTTATTATTCAAACCAAATCTTTAATTATTTCTAATCTTTTTAATTTCTGTACAAGTATGAAGGTTAGTTTGATAAGCTTTTTCTTTCTCACACATACACATACAGGAGGGAGAGGAGAGGAGAGCAGAGGAGAGGAGAGAGAGGGAGAGAGAGGGGGCACAAACCCAGCTATTAGTATTTACTAGATTATCCAGGGGACATGAAATCTTGGCAGTGTTACTTCTTCATTTCTATGAATGCTATCTCTCTTCAGTTTGTCAAACCTTGTTGTATTCTTTTCTGTATAAAATTTCACGACAAAACTTTTGCTCATGGTTGGCTAGATTTATGCCCAGATACCTTAGAGATTTAATTGCTCTGATGAATGTAATTTTTTCCCCTCAGTTATTCTTTCTTTTCCTATTGCTGGTCCAGAGGAACATTATTTATCATTAAATCCTGAGGTATCTGAAGCTGGATGAATTAGTAATGGAAAGGGCAGTTTGCCTAGCAATAGTCCTAAATGGAGAGACCACGGCGAGGGCTGCTGAGCGTTTCAGGCACACCAAACCCAGGTTGCTTCACGTTCGCTGCGGCCGCTCCTCTGACTTGGTGACTGAGTGACCTGAGGAAAACTTAGAAAGAAGGCAGCGAGTGGGTGGAAAACTTGTTCCCCGCATAAGAGGAAGGTTTGAAGTAGGTGACCGAAGTTCACTGGAGGACTAGTTTTTTAGTTAATTGATTTTAAGAACTGCAATTCTTGGAGTTAGCTCAGGAAAAATCTGCAAAGCACGGCTCGATATAGTGGATAGAATCGGAGGAGGCTCGCAGCCTGCAGGGTAGGACAGCCAGGTCTCCGCTCTTTACCAGCCTGGCTTCCAGCCAGCTCTCACATCTTCATCAGACCGGCTTTCACGATTGCTCATTTTCGTTCCATTCCCCATGTACTATTGAAGAGCCTCGTGATTGATTACCCTGTCATGAGCTCCGGTCCAGCCCCTGTGCCGCACCACCTATCTCCAATGGGCAGCTCTCCTTATATCTAAGTTTTAAACTGTAAATATAGTTGGCCCAGTCCTCCTCTATAACCCTATCACAGGTCTGAGGTGCTGACCACCCACAGAGTGGCCCCATCCTCTTTCTTTTATTTTTGATTTTGGCTCGGGGCTCACTGTTGGCTCAGTGCTTTCTAGTAATCCCAGTTTGCTCAGAACCATTATTGTCTCAAAACAATTATTAGTACACCTTTTCTCTGAAAAATGTTTTAGTTTGGATAGTGCGTTATCTGGTTACATTATTGAGAGATGGCAGGGGCTGTGCATCGTGACTGTGTTTGCCACAAGCAAGAAGTGTCCCACTATACCCAGGGGATTGATTGCAGTGGTAACGTCGAAACCTCACTGATAGTCTGGTGGTAATCAGATCTCAGGCTGAATATAAGAGAACAGATGGAGTGTGGCATTTATGTTGATTTCTAGGGATCAGATAGGGTAATGGCCGTTCTCTAGGCTGAGTGTTCAGGTAGGGTATATTTGGCAGGAGGGAAAGGTTGGTGTGATGCTTACATGTTCATTGATGAGGCACACTGTGTGTATGTCTGTGTGGATGAAATATCTATCCTGAGGGTGAAATATCTATCGTGAAGGTAGGTGGCCCCACTGCACAAGGGGCAGATGGAATATTAAACTAGAGTTTACCACATCCCCCTCGCCCTTCTTCCGCTTCCTGTTCTGTCCTCACGTGATCTTCAGTGCTTGACCATACCCTCAGCTGTGAGGGAATGGACTCTGAAAGCAGTCAAAACAAACCCTCCTTCCCCTAAACAATCTATATCGGTGGCTTTCATTAGATAAAAGATTCTACCCCTGAACTGTGTGTTAAGCTAAAACTTGGTCTCAGAGCATTGGGGCCTGAGAGCCACCTCTCAGCTACAGACTACTTGGCTAGTGCGGCTGGAATTAAGTTTCTAAAAGTTTGGACAACTGGATAAAATTGGGTGCAAATGGACAAAGCATTAGGTCTGGTACACTAAGACCCAGCTAGAGGTGCAAGGACAGGAGGGGGATAGTACTGAGCATGCTCCCTCCCAGGAAGGGAGATAGTACTGCGCATGCTCCCTCCCAGGAAGGGCGATAGTACTGAGCATGCTCCCTCCCAGTACTGAGCATGCTCCCTCCCAGGAAGGGAGATAGTACTGAGCATGCTCACTCCCAGGTAAAGCTTTGCAGTTTCTATTTCATCACCAATACAAAGGCTGAGATATCAGTGGATATAAACCCAAAGGGGGTGTGTCTCAGTCAGGGGACCAGGTCAAAAGCAGGGAGCCTTGTGCTTCCATACAGTCTTCGCTCTTTGATGAGGCAAGAACAAACTGTAGTGTGAGCTGGATTGACATAAGTTTAGGAGGCTCAGGGTGGCTAGAACACCTTACATGAATATCTGGATAGAACAGGCTTGACTTAGGTATTGTTTGACAACAGTGTGGAAGCAAGGAAAAAAGTTTTCAAGTACCTAAGTATTTTAAGAGGCTTACTTTAAATGTGCTTTGATAGAAGAATTATGTTTATGTTTGCTTCTTTCAAGAAATAATTTATATGAAGAGAAATGAATAGCTCCTTTTGTGGGAGGGACATCTTTGACCATAAGAAGCTGTAAGTCTAATTATGAGCAAAGTATCTAAGAAGATACCCTATTATTTCAGGATGCCTGCTTTATAAACCCGAGTCTATAAAAGTTTGATAGTAGAAGCTACCGACTTGTTATATTTGGGAAACTCTGACTGGGGCGCATATGTTATATATTAATGTGTGGGAAGGGCTGAGGGGTCTGATGACAGATGCAAGTGGAGAGCTAGAGGGTAGTGGAGATGGATGGGCACAGGCCGGGCTGTGTGTGTGCACGCTGCTGTGTGTGTGCATGCTTATGTGTGTGTGTGTGTGCGTGCGCACGCTTGTTTGTGTTCTGAATCACAAACAGCATGGCTAGAAGTATGTGTAGTAGAAATAATAACTAGACAATGAAGGGTTTCAAAAACATTCATTATAAAATTAAATTTCTTTTTGATGTAATATCCCATAGAGATTCTCCGACGGGTTGCTCATAAATCAAATCTTGAAGGGCTCCAATGTAACAATAAGAAAGAAAATAGCCCCATTAAGATTACTGTTAGAGGACTTAGGCATACGGCTGTTTTCTGGTTGTTTCATTATTGCGTAAACAGGGAACAGCATTGTCTTTGTTCCTAGGCGCTGTACTATGTGTGCACTTATGTACTGTAATTGTAGCAGATAATGCCTTTTAACAGCTTATGGAAAGAATTAGTTTCTTCTCTATCAAGAGCTAGCCTACGGATTCTGACAAAGGCCATTATATTGTAATGTTTTTTGGCCTGAGAAAATAATGATATCTTGGAATAAGTGAAGAAATGTGACAGCAGAAGAAAGATACCCCTAACGCAACAGACAAATTATTTAGACAAAAGACACAGTGTTCCTTTAATTGGATTCCCATGGCATACTGGTTGAAAATGTGCTGACCAAACACTGTATCTATGAGAAAGGAATTTTGGATTTCTGGGTCCTGCGTTTTATGGTGTGGATTCTGTTTGATTCGGAAAACTTCTATCAGCAGTCTTGTCCTGAGCTCCTGTAGTCTGCTGGTTTTAGTGTATATTGAGTATTGAGGACATTGCTTGCCAGTTGGGTACCGAAAACCCCCTAGGTTAGAACTGGGCGGGGGCGGGGGGGGGGAGCTAATCACAATCTCAGAGGAGCAAACAGTAACTTTATCATTTTCTGATGATGCCAAGAAAATATTTATTCAGAGAAGAATGGGGAAATAGAAAGGTCAAACAAATGACTACCTTTGTTTTCTAGAATAACCCCCCTCTGACTGTTTTGTAGGGACATTAAAAGGAATTCTCTCCAAGTCCAGGACGTAAGATGCGAGCAAAGCCATGGCCAGGACACATTCGCCTGGGCCTCACAGAGCTGCCTCCCCACTGGTCCTGACACTGCATCTGGCCAGAGCCTGCTAGACTCTAACCTGGGAGAATTGGGAGCTGTTAGGTAATGCAAAGGGTGTGTAGTTCCAGATGTGTGCAGATATGGCTTTGTCAGTGTGGTGGACGTATTGGTAGAAAGAAGTGGTCTACCGGGGCTGTAATACGCTGGGTTGCATGTCAGCCCATCTGAGCCTTGACTTCCCTCTGTGTTATTCCATGTTCCTCTGCCAATAGCTGCGGAGTCTCCGGGTGACATAACATTGTAGCAGGGCCTTGCTTTACATGCAGCAACTCCACCCCCTCATCACCATTGTGGCAACAAAAGCCTCACAGCCTCCCTTGGAGTGGGGGCTGGGGGGGGTGGAGGCTGCTTTTGGATCTCACCAATGTCCGTGGAGCCTGGAAAACAAGGAAGAGTTCTTAGTGTCATGTCGCTCTGGTGTTCCGATCCCCAGTTGCTGTTGTGTTCTGTCTACTCAGACAGGCGGCTGCCAGTTATTTCAGAGGTTGGGTGCAACCCTCTGACATTTGTAGGTAACCTCCCGGTAGTGTTAGCACCTTTCATCAATCCATCACTCCCCCTGCTGAAATACACCTGTGTGTGCCTCATAGGCCACAGGCTCAGGAAGTTTAACCATTTGTTTCTTAGTCCTTTCTACCAGCCAACCCAATTTATGTCTTGGAGCCGGGGAAATGACTCTTGCCTACTATGTTATTGTCCGACTTTATGGAAAGTAGTGGCCATTTAAATGATCAACTCTGTGTGTTCTGAGCCACCAGCCTTTGGGCTGTTGAAGCAAAACCATTTCTCTCTTCTTTTGCGCTAGAGTGTTGGGTTCAAGACCATTGCTCCTGCTGATCCTATGTTTCAGGTCCTATTTGAAAAGTGAGAACTGAATAGTGGCATAGAATTTATCAGTCTCTGCCTGCTACTGAAGTTGTCCCTGATTCAGTGGCTAATGATTAGTCTACCGACAACAAAACGTCAATACTTAGTAGTTTGCAAATTGGAGTTTATTCAGTCCTATGTCCTGTACGTATATAACCCCCTGATCACTGGGTTGATGAGTCAAGCTGATTTCTACACATATTTATGAATAGAATTAGCAGTCTTTCAAAGATGTATTGCAGGTAAGCAAATGATGGATTCAAAGAATAAACTCTGTCAGGTTCTGTTTCCTCTGAGTCATCTGAATGTCTTTACATTGATTTAAATTCTAGAATCTTATCTTTAAAACAGGCATAGAAACTTGTTGGAAACTCAAAGGCACTGTGTCATCAGCCAGCCACATTCCATTATCAGAGACATATGGTGACAGGAGGTGGCTCTTTTACTGGTCTACGTTCAGTCCTGAAATAGCATCTTCTTGGGTCATCACCACATGTCCATTTGGCTGATGGTTGTATTGGTGAGTCTTGTTGGGTGAGGAGAGGAGAAATATTTTTTTGTCAGGGTCTTTCCAAGCTCCCTGCTATTTAATATTTATCAGGATTAGCTGGCACCTAATTGCTATAGAGAACCCTCTTATCTCTTCTGAGTGAGTGCAGCAGTGAAATGAGAGGACCTGCTTGCTGGAGGCTTGGGAGGTAAATGGTACCTAAAATGATACTGTATTCTGCAGCTCTGTGTGCAGCAATGAGGCCTGCACACACTGTGACTTGCAGTTCATTGCAACCCTTAGGTCACAGTTATGAGCAATTTGTACAAATTCTCCTGAGTTTCTCCTCACTAGTTTCTTGTGTTTTCTATCCCATACTCTGTGATACACCCTTGTTCAGAAAACTAGATTTTCCTTTTTGTAATGAAAATCTCTCCTCAGCACTAGCATCCCAACCGTCTGTTGTCATATGTTGTCTGAGTGCCCTGCCCACCCTTGAATCCATGGCTGGGCTTGCATTGGTTCTTTTTGAGTCTAGTGATGTTTGTGTGTTTTAAGTTTGGGATATGTCTCCATGAGTGCTGTTTTTTTTTTTTTTTTTTAAATTTAGTTTCCCTAGGTTTCATGGCTTTTATTTCCTTTAGTCCTTTTGGGGCTTAGCATTTGTTCTTCTCTATAAGTTGGCCTGAAAAAGATTCATTATTCTCAATATTTAATGTTTCACGCAAGTATCAACTATGAGCAAAATATGGTATTGATGGGATCTGTCTAGACTGAGTGGCGATGCTCAGGTTGGGCACAGCAAGGACAGGTGCAAGAATGACAGAGAAGGAAGAGGACTTCTCTATTTGAGTAATCGCGGACTGGTCCAGGCTGTCCTGTAAAAGACTGTCATGTTTGGATGCAGGAGTTTGTGTTTAAAAGCACTCTGATGGCTTTGAGACATTCGTATGTTGAATAAATCAGTGAGCTGTATAGAAATTATACTTTTTAAAATGAATGAGGACCACGACACTATTTGCATGTTTAACCAGGTAGTGCTTTTCTGGGATGCCCTGTGTGCATTGAAGGATGTTTTGAGGTAACTCCAGTTTCTGTTCCCTGATGCCATTGCCCCTGTCCCCCTCCCCCGCCCATGTGTCTCCTTCTCTTTGCAGTTTGCCTCATCCAGTCCCCCAAGTTGTGGCAGCTCCTAAGGTCTTAAAATATTTCTAAGTGTCCCGTGGGTTAGAAGATACCACTGGAACATGTTCTTCTCCGACTTTCGGAAGGATTTGGTGTTAGCATTTCTGTTGCAGAAAAATGCAGTTATGTCTGTGATTTATCCTAATCTGCATTTAGGGAGCAGCTGGCTTGTTCTGGAGGACGAAGTGAGTAAGCTGATACTGCTTCATCTCAGTTCCCTACTATGGCACAATATCCCCGACAATGGCAGGGAGTGCTTCTTGCTTTTCTTTCTTCATGTAAATATCGTATGTGACTAGACCAGGGAGACCGGGAGGTGGTGTGTTCCAAATTGCGAAATAGCATGTGGTTAGGACTCAGCCAGTTCAAAGGAATAGCTGTCAGTTCTCTGCATGTCTAATCTACTACGGGAGCCCATCCAGAAGTTACCTGATAGGACTCTTGGGGTATAAATAGGGGGGCATGTTTCAAGTGACACTCACATGAACCCTCCAGTAGGAAAGGGGGTGCATGAAGTTTGAACCCTAAGAGCTAGTGATGTATAGTTTTAAACTTTTCTTTCTTGGTTAAGGTTCACGAAGAAACCGAATATAAGAAGGTAGCCTAACTAGCCCCTGCCGTGAAAGTTAAATTAACGTAGTGCTCTAAAACCTCCTTGGGTTCTTAAGGATTATTTATAAGTCCTGGTACCTGGTGTGCTCATTGTTCTGAAGTGTCACTGACATCACCATGTCAGATGTTCGGGGAGACAGAGGCTCAGTTCTGTCTGTTCTGATCCATGACCCACACCTGCTCAGCGCCGTGGTACTCCGTGGTGCCGAGTGGGCTCTCGGGGGAGTCAGGATCTTGTTTCCGCTTGACTATAGCTCCCACCCGCCTCCTCTGCTGGTATTCTCAATACTCTATTCCGAAAGAGCTGGAGCCAAGTTGTTGAGGCGGTGGTTTGTCCCACTTCTCATGGATGGATCTTTAAATCCAGCAGTTATCCCCAGAGCTCATAAAGTGGTGATGCTGACATTTTATATGCCCAGTAACATTGTGGCTGTAGCCGCAGCTCCGGTTTCAGTCTGAGTCACAAGGAGGAGAGAAATGAGGTAAATCTGAGCCTTCGCTCTATGTATTCAGTCTCCACAGAGTTGGCCGTGCCATGTGCTCAAATCTGGATCGTGGTGCCCGTGATTGTTAGACCTGGGAGGGAAAAAGGAGAAAGGAAAGACCAGTGCATTATTTTCATTTTTATTTTTATTTTTTAAATCCTGAAGACAGGAAGGACAGAGACTGTAGACTGGGGAAAGTGGAGACCTCTGTGAACGTTCACTGTTGTGCTTTGATAGGAATGACTAAGGACCTACTGGAACCCATTTTCTTCATTCAGTGCGGAACTAAGTTTGAGTTGATGCAGGCTTAGATAGCACAGAGGCAATGGACTGAACAGGGCATGCCTAGTGAAGCTTAATCCCACAAGAATCTGTGTGTGCAAGAGCTTGAGCACGCTTAGCTTGGCCTACTGTCTCTGAGAATGTGTTTTGGTGGTTCCTTACCCGCTCGGGTCCCAATGCCCAGGCTATAAAGCCCACTCAGTAATAAAAAAACATTTAATACGATGACCACAGAAAGCAGTCCTTACCAGTTTAAATGCTGAGTCTATATTATTGGTTTCTTAATTGCTCTAGTATTGTGTAAGAATTATTCTACTGGCTGTTCAGGCAGATTTAGAATTCCTTCCTAATTTTTATTACTGAATAGCGTCCTTCCTTAAATCATTTAACTTTGTAGATCCTGGAATTTGTACATGAGGCACTTGAAATGGAAGATTTTTTATATTAGTTATTTTAAAATCTCTGTGATTAAAGTATCCAGCTTACTGACTAAATGGGGGCACTTTATATTGGCTCACACTTTCAGGGGGCTCAGCCTTTCCGGCATCAGGAAAGTGAGCAGAGGCCTCTCTGGACATCACAGAGTGGAAAGCAGAGTATCTGGAACTAGGGATCTGTATGTCTGCTTCAAAGGCCCCTCCCTGGCAGTGACCTCGTGCCAGCTAGGTCCCGCCTCTAAGTTCCTACAGCCTTCCAAAACAGTGCCACTGGCTGGCAAGCCGCTTTCCAAAGGGAGCCTCAGGGGATATTTCATATTTCAGTGGTAGCATCTATCCAGAGCTACAGGCATTGCATTTTGTTTTGCTATTTGGAAACCTTTCTGCCTTTTTGTGAAAGATGAAGACTTGAAGAGACGCTTGAATCCTAGCACCCTGGGAACAGCCATGGGAGTACAAACCTTTTCACAAGACTCACGACTTTTCAGATGAGTGCTTGTAAGTGGAAGGACTCAGGTCATTGATGTCTTCCAATTCAGTTCTGCCTTAGAGACTCCTGATCACGGTTGGCAGAGTATGAGCCTCCGTAAGATTCTGTAGCAGGGCTGTGTGAGAAGGTTAAAACTCTGTTAGGATACGGTTTTTAACAAATGTACTCTCTTTTGCCAAATAATCTTTTCACAAAAGGAATATGAATGCCATGTTCTTTCTGTGCTTAGATTTTTCTTCTCTTGCCATTTATGTTCATTGTGTCAAGCAAGGAAATTAATATACCTAAGAGAGAACAATCCTTCCTCCAGGCTAGGATTTTCAGTTGTCATTTGTATTCTCTGTCCTCATGAAGAACTGACCTCATCCTTTGAAAGATCATCCCATTCTTGCTTGCATTTCTGTTTGTGTGTGAGTAAAACAATTTATTGTACATATATCTGCACATGTGTGTACATGTGCGTGTGTGTACATGTGTGTGTACGTGTGTGTGTACGTGTGTGTGTACGTGTGTGTGTGTGTGTGTGTGTGTGTGTGTGTGTGTGTGTAGCGGATCATGCTACAGTGAGCATGTATAGGTCAGAGGAGGAACTGTTCTCCTTTTCTGCCATATGAGCCGTAAGGATTGAACTCAGGTCAGATCATCAGGCTTGGTGGCGGGTGCTTTTACCTGTAAAGCCATCTTTATGGCTGTGTGTGTGTGTGTGTGGTGTGTGGTGTGTGGTGTGTGTGAACTCATTATATTTCATTCATTGTGTGTGTATGTGTGTGCACACACATTTTTTAAAAACGATTTATTCGAATATTTTTAATTGTATATACCTGAGTGCATTAAGTCCAGGGGCCCACAGAGGCCAGGGGAGGTCATGGCTACCTTGATGCTGAGTTACAGGCCTGCGTTACAGACTTGGTTTCTAGGAACTGAGCTTGCATCCTCTGTAAGACTGTGCTTGCTCAACCCCAGCACATTTTAAAAAGGCAGATGTTAGGGGCTGGAGGGATGGCTCAGTGGCTAAAGCACCAACTTTTCTTCCAGAGGTTCTGACTTCAATTTCCAGCAACTACATGGTGGCTCACAACCATCTGAATGGGATTTGATGCACTTTTCTGCTGTGTGTCTGAAGGCAGCTACAGTGTACTCATATTAAAAAAAAAAGACTTTTTAAAAAAGTATCATAGAGCACTATTTAAACTTCAAATGTAGCAAATGAAAAGTACTTTGGTTATTATTTTATTAGACTACTGTTAGAAATGGATGCTCTCAGCCAACCAATGGACTGAGCATAAGGTCCCCAATGGAGGAGCTAGAGAAAGGACCCAAGGAGCTGAAGGGTTTGCAGCCCCATAGGAGGAACAACAGTATGAACCAACCAGCACCCCCAGAGCTCCCAGGGACTAAACCACCCACCAAAAAGTACACATGGAGGGACCCATGGCTCCAACCACATATGTAGCAGAGGATGGCCTTGTCAGACATCAATGAGAGGAGAGGCCCTTGGTCCTGTGAAGACTTGATGCCCCAGTGCAGGGGAATGCCTGGTCAGGGAAGTGGGATTGGGTAGGTTGGTGAACAGGAGGAGAGGGGATGGGTTAGGGAGTTTTTGGAGGGGAAACGAGGAAAGGGAATAACATTTGAAATGTTAAAAAAAAAAGTTAAAATAAAGAATACTGTTGTATTAAAACCTCAAAGGAAATAGAGAACACAAATTAACATGGAACAAAAAATTCTGTTTTATGCTAATATTAAAGATAGTATCATAGAGTGTTCAGTGCAGGCACCAAGTTAGGAGCTATGTGCAATGCCTCAGATTTAAACACCTGTCAGAACTAGTAGGTGACTACTCCTCTATCTGATGATAAACTACTGAAGCTTGGAGAAGCTAAGCTCACCGGACCCCTCAGTTGAGTACAACAGTTAGGCCTGAGCCCAGGCTGCCCAATTCCACGCTGAAGCTGCCCTTTTCCTAACCAGAATTTCTGTATTATAGCCCTGGCAGTTGTTTCTTCGAAATTTAAGCCTAGTTACTGCTGAGGTCACTTAGATTATTTTTTATCATTATTCACTTGGTGATTAAGCCTGTGCTGTAACCTGAACAAGACTAAGGGAGATTCTGCAAAGTACCTTAGTTCTCCACCCCATGGTGAGTTGTCGTCGTCGTCGCCACCATCACCATCACCATGATCATCATTATTTATTAATTATTGTAGCTGTTTTAAACACATTTTTTCTAAACTTAAGTTTTTGGAGTACTTAGAAAGCTGGAAAATGTAAAATCGTGTTTAAAAGCATCAGAAGAAGTAACACAGAGGTAAGCTGTGTTCCTGCATCAAACCAGAGCGATGACTGCAGGATCTAAGGTGGCTACTTACTTTTAACAAGATTATTTGTAAGTATCCTTTTGTTTGTTTGTTTCCTATTGACATTATTGTGTGTTCATATGTATGCATGAGTGTGTGCATGTGGGACTCAGGTCTCTCCTCCATGGGGGTCCTGGGGCTCCAACTTAGGCAGTTGGAGCCTTTACCCTCCAAGCATCTCTCTGGTCAGTATTTTAAATGATCTGAATATAATTTTTTAATGTAGCAATGATATGATATGAATTATCCAGTAGATGTAAAACTGGAGTAAGAAATAAATACTATTTTAAAAATATAATAAGATGCTTAAATCGTATTCTCATCTTAAACTGCAGTCAGGCAGGCAGGCTGATGAGTGACATCTCTCATAGCCTATTACTTTTGCTTCTGCCTTGCCTCCTCTTCACTCCTTCCTTTCACCAGCATCATCGTTGTCATGGCAACCATCACCAGCACCATCCTTTTCCCTAGGACTTCAGCACTGAGAAATCTAATTGCAAGAACCTGAAGCGGCTGAGTTAGGCATAGAAGCAGTCTCTTTGGAAGAATCTTTGTGGGTTTCATTTGGAGTACATCTGGGCCTGGAGAGCATTCCAGCTTTTATATATATATATATATGTATATTCATATATCCCACTATTATATTTTACGGGCACTTATTTGGGCACCGTCTCTTTTAATGCCCTTAAAGGCACTGTCAAACATGTTTCCATTCACTTTGTCTCTTAACTGTTTTTTTTTGCTAATAGTGCATTGCAGTGTCACAAACTACAATATGGAAAAGAAATAATCGATGTGATTTTTCTAGCTCACTCTTAAAAGATAGGCTCAGTGAATCTTCCATGGAAGGTGTTTTCTTTCTGTTTCCATTGGTACTGGCTTTCAGTTTTTCTGTTAAAAACCAACCAGACAAAACTATTTTGGGATTAAGTCCTCAAATATTCTTATTCCTGGGGGAAAAAAAAAAAGGACAAAATTTGAGTCGCTATCGACCCATTAGCACTAGCAGTCCCAATATCAAAACATCATTGCACAGCAAGCGGTAGAGAGGCACTTTGAGACTTCAAGCAGTATTGCATGCTACAGGATCACAAAAACAAGAAGTTTTGTATGTGTCTCATGCGGGGCGTGGAGGGGTTCGGGCCTGGCTCTGTGTGCCCAGGGGCACAGTATGGTCTAGTTCCCAGGTTGGATGGGGTGTCTGGTTTCCTGTGAACTAGGCTCCTGAAGAAACAGTATGACCGGTGTGCTATTTAATGTTTTGTCATCATAGAGCATGATGACACGTCCAGTCCTGACATTTTTGGACAGCTGATAGGACAGTGAGCCAGTGCCTAGGCTTTGAGTCCCATAAGCAAGAGGCATTCACCCGCGTGCCCTGCCACTGTTATTTCATCCTTAAGGCTGCAAGTTCTCTCGTGCACGCGTCTTTGAGATGTTATTCGTTTCCCTGTGGATCATGACTGGCAGCAAATAATAAGTTTAAGCCAATAAAAATCAACGTTAATAAACGTATCTCATGCTATTGAATTTCTTCTTTAAATCTGTCTGTCACACACACACACACATACACATACACACACACACACACACAGAGAGAGAGAGACAGAGAGAGAGAGAGAGAGAGAGAGTTGTAAACATACTGATTTAAATTCACAGAGTCACACATTGGAACGAGTAGTCTCAGGACAGCTCTTCCTTGACTCGGTAACTCCTGTCCCCAGGCTGATGAGGTCTGGTGGCTCTTCACTCTGGGTTTCAGTCCTGTGTTCTAAATGAGATACTGGATCTGGCTTATGCAAAGATCATCAGAAAGGATATAGTTGTTAATAATATTTACTCATAATACATGTAGGTGTCTAAGCACAGTTTTTAAAAATACCAATATAGTTTAAAACAGAGGCGTCTGATTACATAATTATTGGGTAACAGGAATGAATGGCTTCAGCTTTGTGGACTCAGTGATGGGTGGTTTTCCTCTAAAGCAGTGGCTCTCAACCTTCCTAATGCTGTGATCCTTTAATACAGTTGCTCATGCTGTGGTGACCCCCTAACCATTAAATTATTTCATTGCTACTTCATAACTGTAATCTTGCTACTGTTCTGAATCATAATGTAAGCATCTGTGTTTTTCAATGGTCCTACCTGACCCCTGTGAAATAGTTATTTGTCCCCAAAAGGGGTTGTGACACACAGGTTGAGAACCTCTCTGCACTAGTTCCCCAATGTGGCTTTTTAGTTTCTATAAGTACTTACAAATGTGAATACATAGAGTTTTGGGGATACGGTTTTTTCCAGCTGGAGTTATAATTTCTATAGAATTATGTCTGTGAGACATTTTTTCAAAAGGAAAAATAGCTGGTGTTTACCCCTTTGACTAGGGAGTTGAGTGTCTGCTGTTTCCTGAGAGCCTATGAACAGTTGCTCTTCTAGCTGATGCTGAAATGGCTCGTTGCTTTGGGTCCAAAAATCTTAGTTTCTTGTGTCGTATACTCCCTTCCCACCCTCTGCAAAACTATGTAAAAATATGTACACACATATATGCGTACAACACTATGTGTTGTGTCGAGTGTCTTGTGTATAGCAATATATATATAAACACAAATACATGCATTCACTTTTGTACTATACATCAATGAATTAATTCATTATGTATAAGAATAACACATACTTTAAGAATTGTAATACTGTCACACACACGTACTTTACTATTCCAAGCTTTTCATTTAAACCTTTGGCTGTGCCTTCCATATTAACTTTTTAATGAATCTGTACTGAGCCCCCATCCTTCATGTTAACTTGTTTCCTCCTTTCGTGGGCTCCCTCTGCTCTCATGTGTGAAACAGAACATAACTCGGAGGCAGAGGAGTAACAGTTTATGCCTGGAAGTTCAGACGTGTCAAAGAATATTGTTTTACCAGCTCCTGGTCACCTCCGGTAGGTAGTTGTCTAGGAATAAAAGGCTGGAAATCTGAGCTGATGCTTCAAGGGCTGAGGAATTTAAAGGGACTTTATTGTTTGCTCAGGGTGACTCACTGAAGACCATCAAAAATTGGACTTCGATTTCAAGTAGAGCACATGGCAGTGTATTAGATGTTTCCTTCTTTGTGAAAATGCACCTGGATGGGGGAATTAAAAACTTTCTTAAAAAAAAAAAGTCAGCTTGTAGACATCTATTCATCATCTCCAGCATGTGGTTCTATTGAATAAAGTCACAAAGAATGGATCCGGAGTCCCTGAGCTGGAGCTGAGGGCCTGGGGCTCAGCAGCAGGATTGCCAGGTGGTGTTGAGTCTTACCAGAGCCAGGGCAGCAGGGTCTCTCTTCTTGGTATGGTGGCTGTTTCTTAAACCGTGATAGTCTCTTGGTGAGGAGAGCAGACAGGCTAATGGGGATATTTACTCCTTGAGGTGTTATTTGATAAAAGTTAGAATAAACGACAGACTTCAGCAGCAGACATATATTCTTGTCCCTGACGCTCTGGACACGTGGCTCAGATTTTACCTGTATCTTCTTGACGTTTTATGTTCTGATTCTTTCCCAAAGTCCTTTGTTCTTCCAGTTGTGATGACTCTTAATTTGTGTACTTATATTCTTTCACTATAACACCATTGTTGCAAGAGGTCCTGGGGCAGGTAGTGTCATGATGTCAGGGTGACTAGGGCTGGAGAATGCCTGCTACAGCAAGCTCTTCTCCTGCCCATGCTCTTGGCAATCTTCCCACTTTAACCCCTGAGCATAGGACTAGGTCTACTCCATGCACTGTGTGGAAGCCCAGTAGTTAAGACAGTGCAAACAGTCTACTTCTTCAACATCTAAAACTAAGGGAGAGACGTGAATAGAAATTTTGTTTTGCTCTTTATAGATATCTTGGTCTTTCCTTGGTTCATGGTTGAACCTGAATATGTCCTAACTTCATTTCTGTTGTTGGTATAAAATACCTTGAGGAAAGCAACTTAGGGAGAAAGGATATCTTTGAGTTCCTATTTCCAGGTTACAGGTCATCCTTGTGGCAAGGGATGGCAGCAGGAACTTGAAACAGCAAGTTTCATCCATAGCCAAGATCAGAGAGAATGCATTCATCCCTGTGTTCTGCTCGTTTCCCCTTTTTTATCTGGTCAAGGACCCAAACCCAGGCAATAGTGCTACCTGCCTTTCAGTCTGAATTGTCTTACATCAGCTAATGCAGTCAAGGTAGTCGTTAACAGTCACCCATCCACTGGACAACACTTGTGTATTCTAGACTGCATTAAGACTCTCTTGTCAGGAGTCAAGATGGTATCAAGTTGACATTTAAAGGGAACCATCTTGCTGAGGAAATGAAGTTTATTTATCTTAGGGACACTGAGTGTTATAAATGTAATTTAAGTTTATAAAGCAGTTTTGAGAATTTTGTCTCTAAAAGGGATTTAGACTTTCTTAAGGTATTGTGTGACAACACTTTTCCTAGGAAGACAACACATGTGTACTCACTCACTTTAGACAGAGAAGATATAAGTATAGATACTACCAAAGTCCAACTTGGTGACCCAGAAGTTTTATTGGGATCATTTACTGGAATATGGGTGAGAAATTACTCATAGAAGCAGTAATGGCTCAAAGACAGCTGCATCACCAAAGCTCACTGTAGCATGGGTGACAGCCCCCAAAATCTGGGAACCCGGAGCACACTGCACCACCTGAAGGCAGCTCAGTAGGCTGGAGGGTGTCTTTCCAGGTGCCTCAGTTGGTCTAAACCCCTTCAGGCAGTTTGGCTGGTGACTCTTTCTTAGGGGCAGCTGGTCTGATCTCAAGAGTCTTTGCAGCTCAACTCTTTCTTCTAAGAGGGTCTTTCACTTTCTATTTCTTACTCTGGCAGAGTTGGTCCTAGTGAATCTTTCAACGGCAGGGACTTCCTGAAGCTATTTTGAGTTGTTTAGCCCCTTTCTTAAGGTTGCAGGATACAATGTTTTAGTCTCAGAGGAAACTGTTACACAAACCAGTGAAAATGTATCTCATCTACTTACAATTACATCGTTTCCCCCTCCCTTCCCTCCAAACCTACCCTTGTACCCCCTCCTGCTTGCTTTCTTTCAAATTTGTGGCCTTTTTTCTTTAATTGTTGTTATATATAGGTATGGTGTGGCTGGTATTTGCACACATGCACATGTGCATGCATGGTGTGTGTATGTGTGGTGTATGTGTGTGTACGCATGTGTGCATATTTGTATTTCTAAATATATAATTACAACCTGTTCAGTTCATGTATGTGTGTGTGTGTGTGTGTGTGAGTGTGCGCGCGCACACACATTTTCAGTACTAATCATTTAATATTGGATAACAAAATGGTGTTTTTCCCTGGGGGAGACTAGTTCTCTGCAGCATCTCCTAGTTACCAACAGTTATTTTCTTAGGGTTGAGGCCTCATGAGCTTTCTCCTTTCCATGTTATCTCATCTATGGTTGCATCCTGGTTCAGTTATCTTTAGGCAGCCATGTTAGGGAGACTTCAGGGTGTAGCTTCTGACATTCCCAGGAGACACAGTCTCCCAGAAACCTCCCTCTGGCTCTTAGAATCTTACAGCCTATGCCCCTCTTCTGAGGTGTTTCATGGACCTTGGGTGCAGGAGTTTGGTTTAGATGTATCAGTTGGGACTGGGATCCACATGCCAACATTTTGATTGGTTGTGGGTTTTTGTAATGGTCTCCATCTGCTGCAAAGAGACATTTTCTTGATGAGAACTACACTTATCTGTGGGTATAAGGACAAATATTTAGAGAGTAGTTAGGGATTATATTGGTTAGTAAAGGGGCTGTTGTAGGTTCTCCAAGAGCCACAGTTTCACTAGCCCTGGGTAGGTTGGCTAGCTGTCCAGTAACAGGCGTGTTTCCCCTGTTTCTTCTAACTTCTTATAGAATGTGAGGAAGAAGGATGGTCAGTTTTTTTTTCTTTTGAACATTTCTCCAGGTCCATGCCCATAAAAACATTATGATTAGAGAATTAGAAGTCAATCAGGAAAGTATTAACACTGCAGGAAGTAAAATTTCTTGAAAAAATTAAACTTATAATTTGATTAAAACTATGAATCACCTTTGTAACTATCATCACCTCTTGCTAATACAGTAAATCATCTTGATAGCTATTGTAATGTGGAGCTAATATTCCAGTAACATTAAGTTTTGAGGCTATAATTCTTGGCCTTGGCATGTTCACACCTCTGTGTTTTTAACTTTCCTTACCAAGTAGTAGACACGAGGTCTGTGGGTACTTATTACTCTCTCTGATGAAGGAATTCTCTTCCTGAGTCCACTTGTCATATTAGCACTTTACCCATATGACCTTGGTTTTAATGAAAATATGAGTTTGTATTTTTACTTCTATTCTGGATTTCTTATATATGCTTAGACTGTTAAATTTTCTGAAACATTCTTGAAGTTTTCCTATAACACTGTTTGCATCCAAGAAAGACCCAAAAGATTTTTAACCTTGACCATAGATTATGAGCTGCACATGATTTCGTTTCATAATGTACTAAAAATCCCTTTATTCTAACAGAGTTGGACCAAGTTTTAGGAAATGAAACCATTTATCCATGGTGATACAGGAGTGTAGCTGTGTTTATACTTTTGATCGTTCTGTGGAGAAGTATTACCTTGGTAGGCAACCAGCTGGCGTCAGGGAGAATTGTGCCCTTGATACACACTTCGAACAGCCATGTAAAACAGAACCGGCAGATGCCTTGGCTTGGGTTCGGGTCACTTTCTTAGTTTTTGTGTTAACCAGGGAGCAGGATGGATGTCGCCAATCTCTACCAGTTATCACTGTCAACAATGGCCAGACGCCATATTTTTCCCACTTGTCAACACTTGAGAAAAGTTTGCCAAATGTTGTTTTCAGAAGAGGAAAATACAGGTTCACCCCCCACCCCCAGTTATTTTAGAAAAGGAGGAAAGTGTCAAAATTTAAAGTTCTTCAGTGAATTTAATTTTAGCAGCAGCATTCTTTCTCTTTTATCTACTATTTCTTAAAACAGTTTTTAAATTCCTTGTTTGGAGGATATGTTTTCTCCTAGGAAATTGGGGCAATTAAAGTTAAAACTCTTTGGGACTTGAGTTAACTCTCTTACTTTCCCCCAATACTATCCCATGGCTCAAGATGTTGTTTTTGAAATGAACTAGTGACCTTTGGAATTTATACAACATTAAAAGTTTATTGAGAAGTTACATAAAATACTTCAGATGGTGAAGAAAGGGAATTTCTTGTTTATACTACTGTTCCAAGCTTCCTTGCTTGTCACTCAGTATCTAGTTGGTGACATGGTGTGGAACAACCTTAACGTTTTTAAGAGTGATGGAGCAGTGTGTGCCACCTGGATCATGTTCATTGAAACTTGCACTGATACCCTGGCATTAGGGTTTATAAAAGGTCCCGGTCTTGTCAGCTTTCTCAGACTCTACTAGAATCTGGTAAGGAACTGAGAAAATAGTACCAGCTTGTTGTGGGGACCAGGCAGGAAGAATAGAGCGTGTCTTTGAAGGGGGTAAAATGTCTGGTAGTTTAGGGAAAGGCAGAAAATGACTCATGTTCTTTTTTATTGGTTATTTTATTTATTTATATTTCAAATATTATCCCCCTTCCCCGTTTCCTGTCTGCAAACCCCCTACCCCCCAAACCCCTGCTTCTATGAGGGTTGCTCCCCCACCCACTCCTGCCTCACCACCCTAGCATAGCATTCCCCTACACTGGGGCATCGAGCCTTCACAGGACCAAGGGTCTCCCCTCCCATTGATGCCCGACAATGTCATCCTCTGCTACATGTGCGGCTGGAGCCATGTTCTCAAACTAGCCAGTAGCTCCCATGCTTTGGCCTTCGAGGGCAGTTCACAAGCAAACTGCAGAGGTAAAGGCTGGTTGGCGCCGGCAGGCTTATCCAAAGTATTGTGAAGTAGCTTTTAGAGTCATGGACACTCGTAATTTTGTCAGGATTTCCACAGTGATTTTCCAAATAATGGAGGCAAGTGTGAACCATGGAGAAGATCTGGATGTGTTATAGCAGTGCCTGGAGGCTGGGGTACCGTGGTGCTTTCCCCCCTGGGTGTGTTCGGTTGTCTCCTATTGCTTTCTGAGCGCTCTTTTACCTCCTTTCCCACATGGGTGACAAAGCCGTAGGGATTCGGTTTTTCTCAGTTTACACTACTTTCCTACAATATTAAATATTTGTAGCCCTGCCAGCACTCTCTTTGCCAAAATGGACTTTTCAGAACTCTCTCAGGAGTGCTCGACAGCTCTTTTTAGTGCTGCTGTTTCTCCAGTGGAACGCTGGCCAGTGGTCCAGTCATGTGTGGCAGGCATGCTGATAAATACTGGTTTCCAGGCATCCAGCGGTGCATTTGTCAGCCTGTGACTAATTGTGCTTTTTTTGTTTTGTTTTGTTTTTCTAGTTAGCCTGAGAGATGTGTTTGGCTACTACACGTCAAAATGTTTCAAAAAATACCTGCCTAATTCATTCTCATTGATGTTTGAAGCTCATCAATATTGTGTCCTTGACCAATTCTAGACTGCAATTACTGAGTAGTATGTGCTGCATAAGTAAAACGTGCTGTGACTCTGTCAATCATTGTGATTACTGGTAAAGGCAGACTTTGATGTTTCATTACCTATCTTTATCTTTACATTCTGATGGAAATTGCTAGATTGCCTATCTAGAATATTATATTCTTATTGTATCTCACCAGCACTAGAATGTATTGTTCAGCCTGGTGCTGGTAAGATTAAATTGTCTATAGGGAGAAGGTTTTGCTATAGATTTTGAGTAAGAAATAACACACATACACATACAAATACTCACACATTCTCTCTCACACATACACACACACTCTCGCGCACACACACTCATACACATACATACACACACTCACTTATACACACATACATTCACACTCACACATACACTCATACATACACATTCACACTCACACACCCTCATACACATATACACTTACACACATTCACACTCACTCTCACTCATACACACATGCAATTACACACACACACACACACACACACACAGAGAGAGAGAGAGAGAGAGAGAGAGAGAGAGAGAGAGAGAGAGAGAGAGCCATACACTTACATAGCATTCTGAATGCTGGTGGTGTACTTTCTAGCATGTGCAAGCTTAATGGTCTGCCTGTCTGTATCATTTTCTCCTGGAATGACAGCTTAATAGTTTTCCTGGTTGGATTGTGTTAAAATCCTTAAAGGCTACATTCACTAAAACATATGTCTAGCATTTGGGCAGCCAACCTCTGCGTGACCATTTTTGCAGAGTACAACTTAGCTCTGTGGAGACTGGCATCTTGTTGCTAAAGTGACATTAGCCTGCATGTATGAGACATCACAGGGGACCCATATATAGGTATGAATTTTATGTTTTACTTTAACAGCTAAAAACTGCTTTAAATTAACAGATAAAAGCTATGTTAAAATTCCATTAATTTCAAGATTTACTTCAAACCATTGCAGGATAGACTGAGGTGTATTTTTATGTTACTTTAAAATGGATTTAGTAATGTGAGAGGTGTTTGTATAAATGTGCAAAGGTAGCGGGTACAATACCTTTAAATATGTTTTCATAATGTTTGATCTGGCTTGCCTGGAGTACTGCCCACATTCCCAACATTGTCCTAGCTATCCTGTATAGGTAAGCTTAACTCTCTCCTCATTGCTAAAGATGCCCGCTCTAAGCACAGCTGTGGGGTAGAGTCGTGCATAGATCCCAAATCTGGGTTCCATTATAACGGGACATCGTGTTTGCCTGTGGTCTCCATTTTCCTTGCCTCTCCTGTGACAGCAGGTTGCTGCTGTTTGATAGATGATCTTTTTAAATGGTAAATAGCCTTTGGGAGGCAGCCTTTAAGGTTTTCACAAGTAGGGAAGAGACTCTCTTGTTTGTGGAATATGGAGAAAAATGGAGAGGTTTTTTTTTTCACAGTCCTAATCTTTAATTGACTTCACCCTTGCTGGTGCCCCATGTGCGACAGACCTTAATCCAGGGGCAGATTGTAGTGGTGAACAGTTGAAGGAGCAAGAGCTGGAAAATCCTAACTATGTGGTCTTTCCTGGCTTTGATTGGTTTAGCTTTTATATTGAAAAGTTGTTGAAAGACTTCAGGTTTTTCATACCTCAGATGTGAACTTGACAACTTAAAACTTTAAGCTTCCCTTTCTTTAGACGAGCATTTATAGCTGTCATCTTGTTGCTTATAAAGCTGATGGCAGCCACCTTTAAGAAAAACACCATACTAATTTTAAGAAAGCTCAAGAAAGCGCTTTGTAAGGTTCTTTGTAAAGACAGTTCCAGGCAGTTGTGTGTCTTAAATTTTGCCTAGGTGTATGATTATTGGAAGCTATACTTGATTTTACTAGATAGTTAATTGATCCACAAATGATAGGGTTCTGTTTTATAAATTTGGAGTGATTTCAATATTAATAAAGTGAAAATAATAAAATGGGATAGAAAAAAAAACCCAATTTTAAGAAGTCTTAGCTAAGAATGCGAATATGATGACAAAAGGCACATGCCACACTGAGTTTCTGTTTTGCGTCCTCTAATTATTGAACTGTATTTAGGCACTCACAGTCTATGTTCATTCTTAGAATGGCTGAAAATATCCGTGTTTCTTCTTTATTCTATCCATGTAAATGCTGACCAGGGATTAGAGATTTTTTTAAGCTTCAGAAATGAAACTTGAATACTTTCCAAATTAAATGAAATAGTGGGCACACAATCCTTGGCTCAGAGCAGCGGCCATGATGGTGTCTGAGACACTTGTAGTTTTTTTTTTTTTTTAAGATATTTATTTATTTATCATATGTAAGTACACTGTAGCTGTCTTCAGACACCAGAAGAGGATGTCAGATCTCTTTACGGATGGTTGTGAGCCACCATGTGGGTGCTGGGATTTGAACTCATGACCTTTGGAAGAGCAGTCGGTGCTCTTACCCGCTGAGCCATCTCTCCAGCCCCCGACACTTGTAGTTCTAATCATGGCTTCTGTGCTCCTCCTCTTCCCACTCCCCTTTGCTTGTGTGAATGTGGTGGCCATCTCCACACATCCAAAGTGAGGTTAGCTTCAGTTTCATCTGTTCTGCCCTCTCGTTCTGAGGGTGTCAGAAGTTTCTGGAGTTGTGTCTACAGTTCTGATAGCAACGTGCTTTATCTGAGAATGACAACAGGTTTTACTGCTAGGCACAGGCAGAGAGATTGGCCTTGAAGGGTATATTTGTCATTCTGTCTGGGGTCTGTTGTCTTGAAGTCTCGGCCAGGAGCTTCTTGTCATTCTGCATGAACAGACCTCCAGGAAGGTGGCAGGGGGAGGCTGGTTGACAGTGTTTTTAATGTGACCTTTTGCACTTGCAGTCTGGGATCTAAAGATTCCTCTGGTTTTTTTTTTTTTTTTAAGGGAATCTTAAAATATTATTAAAAACAATTTTTGAGGAGATTATGACCATAATGTATTTGTCAATTTAGCATCAATTCATGGAATTCTCCTTTATTTTTGCTTATTTAGATTTTCCGAGAATACTCTCAATAACCTACATGATTGTATGAGGTTTAACACTCCCTTCCGCGTTCCTTCTTAACTACCATTTCCCAGGAGAAACCAGTTCTGACCCTGTAGAAGGAGTGCTTCTAATCGCATACATATTTAAAAGGGGCCTTTATGGTTTATCACTTTCCAGCAAATGAGCTGTTGCCCTTTAGGTTGCTTGTTTTTCGAACTGACTTGCTTTAGGAATCTTTCCATGGTGCCATGCTTTTCTCGGCAGTGTTCTGTGGCATGGAGGCGCATTGCTGCAGCCATTTCTGCCTGAAGCATGCTCAGAAGGTCTTGATTCTGTAGGCTTGGATATCGTGCTGCTTGAACTGTCAGAGCTGGAGTCTAGTTTTTCCTTAGAGTTTCCACTCTGTAGCTTGCTAGAAACATAGACTGTTTGCCCAGAATTCTAGCGGGATTTCAAGGTTGATTGTAAACCTTGCCGTTTGATCTTGAATGGGTCCAAACCTGGATTAGAAAGGACTTGTGCCTCGTATGGAGTTTTAGGATAAGAGAGCAGTCTCTCGTTTCCAGCTGTTACTCATGAACGGACACTGTCGAGCTCGGGTGGGTGTTAGCTGCTTCATTGGTCACATCATGCTTGCAGGGCTCTGTGTCACCACCGAGCATTCAGAGATCTGACCAGTAATAAATGAATTGTTCTAGCTGATTAACCCAGGCAGAAAAATCTGATGCAGTATATTTTGAAAACATAAATGGTTTTTTTCTTGATTATCTAATGTTTGTATTTCATTATTTCTAGCCCAGCACATTGAAGATTAATTGTATTTTTTTTAAAGTGTCAGATTACCTCAGCCCTAGAAAGCCAAATGCCTGTTCCTCAGGTTGTCGGCTCTGTGGAAGTGGTTGGGGTCCTTACAGTGTTCCTATCCTCTCATGCTCTCCTGTCACTACTTAGTAACTACAGTGACTTATTTTTGTTGTGAGTCCTGCCGTACTTTAGGACTTAGCACATTCAGGCTGAAGCTATCGTTGTTTCTAAGTTAGAATTGCCTCCTTTTAGACATGTATCTCTTGATTTAAGATTTCATTTTAAATTGATAAAACAGTAACATCTTAAAAGAGGGGTGATAACCTTGATAGCAATTTAGAAAAGAGTTTACCTCTTCTCCGTGCAAATATGGTTTAATATATTTTAAGCAATAACTTGTTGATTTTGGTATCCTGCCTGCTTCCTGCTGTGATAGCATAGCCATGACTTTTGATTTGTTTTTGTAAACGATCTTTCATACTGGTCGTGAGCAACTGTTTAAGCCACTGGATATCACTGTGGCACTGTGATCATTCACAAGATCTTAGTGCATATTTGTGAAGACGGTTGTGACCCTTCATTTTCAGAGTGACTCATTATTGGCAAGTCTCTCAAGGACACACTGACTTTACCTTCACTGTGGTGTTTCCATGCTGTTTCTGTGTTTTCCTGTCCACAACCAGTATTTCTCAAGACCGTTGCATATACTCACATGTCATGTGCCCCCGTCCAAAAAAACATTTGGATCTTAAAAGTAAAAAGATGGAAAAATCAGACCAAGATAGGGACAGACGAAACAGTAATTCACTTATAACAAAAAATGTCCTGTAAAATAGGCATGCGTTTTAAATTATATACTACACGGAGTTATAAATCTCATTTTTCTTTCATGCTAAGATTATAAGCTATGGGAAAGTTTCTATACAGTACAAAAAAATGTACCCAATTGAAAGACATTTGTAATAACTTACTAAACATAAAATCAGTTTTCTGATTTTTATTTATGGAATGTAAGCAGTTTGTTTTTATTAGTGAATTAAAATGCTCTCATATGTGTAAAATATGCATTCTTTTCAATGTCAGGTTCCCCTCTTCTCTTTCAGTCTGTGATCAAAACCGGGCGACTGATGATTAGCCACGAGGCTCCCCTGACTGGAGGCTTTGCATCTGAGATCAGCTCCACAGTCCAGGTAGAGTAATGCAGCGCTGCTCTTTACATCTGTGGGGTCGCTCATGTCTGTTCCAGAGGCACAATTGCTTATCGCAGAATACCAAAGTCTGAACTGTTGGGGAGTGAACAGTTCCCACTGAGACTATGCTAGCCTTCAGTTAATGGCATAGGTATATCTTGAAAGAAGAAAATTCAAAATCCTTTATGGAAGATGGAGATGAATTTAATAAAATAAGCTGTGTTTGCTGCATTAAAAGGAAAAAGAAATTCTTTTACATATCAACCTAATCATTCCCTTGCAATAAATTCTAATGTTGTTATGAAATAAGTTGGTTATGAAAATTCATTTTAGACATGTATAGTACTCCTCTTTAAATCTGTCAAAAATACCTAATTTAAAAAAATATTTATCAGTTTAATTAGCTATAAAAGTGTGGGATGTTATTGGAAGTACTCGAGAGGTGAATTAAACACTTTCATTTTTAAAATGTTCTCTTACGATACTGTGTAAAAGGGGAAAATCTCCGCATCTCTTAAAAAGTAGAATCTTTTTAGGAGAAGATTCTACTTAAAACTGTTTATTCATACGTGTATAAAACATAGGCACAATGTGAAGGAATTAAATTTTTCCAATTTTTTTTAAATTTAAAAAGTAAGTAAACAGAATATAAACTACATACATTTTAAACTTCGAATATAAATACAGTTTATAAATGCTTTTCTTCTCTTTTCTGATATTATGGTTCTTTACTTATTAAGATACATTTTTGTAGAGAAGCTGTAAGTATGGGGTTAATGGTTTCATAGAGGTTACAATGAAGGCATAATGCTGTAAATTAAGTTTTAAATTTTTAACCGGCAAATGAATTTTTCTAGTAAAATAGTTTATGTGCTAGTTAGTAAAATTAAATAGTTTTTTTAAAAAAAATAATACTATGGAAACAGATTTAAACAAAATATTTAAAAACCAAATCTGAGTAATAATTATATTCAATGGAAATTAAGCCATTCTGTCATCTATAGGTACTGACATGGTTGAGAAGAGTGAATATTTGAATTTTGTTAGTATTTTGCTTTCCTCTTACTTACTATTACTTACATATCTTGAATACTTGGCTTGCATTATGCTGCATGCTAATTATTGAGTAGCATAATGTACCAACTCTTTTTAAAACGAGGCTGCAGGAATAATCACTGTAATACTAAGATGTTGTTTCAAGCCAGAGGCAGAACTGGCAAAAGAAAGTGGTTTTTCTGACTCCTGATAACTCCGGATTGTAATGAAGCTTAGAGGAGGGAAAAGATTGCTGCTGATAGGAGCTTTGACAGCCCTTCATGTTTAGGCCACTGCTTAGGTAATAAGCTCATTGCCTATACTGAATATCATTTGCATATAATTATACAAGGACCACTAGTAGAAGGTAGTTGAACTTGGGATTGTGTCTTTTTGTAAACATTTCTTCCTCTGAGCTTGCTTTTAAAATGTGATCTCTGTTGGTACGCTGCTGTTGAGTATAATGCAGTTTTCAGACTGGAATGAACTTTGAAAGATGATCTAATCTGGTGTCTCTTGATTTCAAATAGTATGTGGACTCAAGTTTATGGAAAAATGACTTTCCAGCCCCAGGAATACATTAGCAAATCCTCATTTCAGAAACACTGGGTTAAGAGTTTAAACGCTGCTGTTGCAGCTTGCCAGCACCAGAAATCAACAAGATTGTGTCACAGTTAGGTCCTGAAGCTATGAGATGATTTATGGTGGTAGAAGTTGACAGAGAGATTATCCACTGTGTAATCATATTTGTACCATAACTCAGATGCACCAAAGCAAGGCAGTTTGTGCCATGCCCTGACTCTCACAACTTGACTGTGGCTCCTTAGGTATTTGCAGGCACCTGGAACACACAGCCTCTTTTTAACAGATGTGCATTTGCCACTAAATTGCTGTGACCAATTTATAGGTTTATAAAGACGGTAGAGATCTTGAACTAGTCCAGGAATTTTGAACCAATGCTCAGAGAATACATACGCAATCATTTCTGAGAGTCCAGTAGCCCCAAGAGGAACATAGAAATTTTGAATTTATTATAGAATTGTCTGTTTCTATAAAGAAATCATTCAACGAGTAAACTACAAGGTGAATTAGGTAATGCTGTAAAATTTGTATGGGATTTGCCTCTAATTAGAACTTTGTTTTGTCTTAATTCGTTTTCTTTGTCTAAACACAGAATGCAGAAAATGAATTTAAATAGGTCTTATGAGTGTATTTGCCTTTTATTGCTTTTACCTATTGATAAAGACAGAAGCTAGAGATGTGTGCCTTGTCCCTTTTTAGTAATATGTTTAAGAATAAGCTGAAGTGGTTTCAGCAGTTGTTTGTCCGCGTGTGCAGCGCCGGGAGGTGGGCGCTCACAGCCTTCTGTCAGTGAAACCTGTATCAGGTTACTGGTGCCACGGGTTGTTTGAAATGGAGTCCCTGAAGTGACTTAGAGCTGCTTTCACCACTTGGAGTGATTCATACTTCTACATTTCTTTTTGATGTTTGGACCTTGTAAGGTTAGCAAAGATGAAACCAGGTTATGGTCTTGAAAGTCAGCCTTCTGAGCAGAAGAAAGAGAAAATGTTGGAGGAAAGTTTTCATTCTCTTTGGGGAGAAAGAAGCTTGAAATTCTAAATGAGGGTGGACCCTGAATTTTATCATTCCGTCCTGAAATATCTGGTTCTCGTTGGGTCAGAGAATCTAACATTTTTCTATGAAATTTTAACTAAAAATGTTGCAACACGTGTTATTATGTGGAAAACATACATGGCGGGTTTTAGAAACCCATAGTTAATTCTTTAAAGTGCTTAGGAAAATTATTATCCAATAGTAAAACTACTGTTTCCAAATACAAAAACATCTGAAAATTCTTAAAAACCTAAAAATGTTTTAATTATCTTTCAACCTATTATCCATAGTCAAAATTAAATTAAAAAAATCCCAAGAGTTTAACACCCTACTAAATAGCTTTTCAAAGTTTTATAGTTGATATTATTAGATAGAAACATCATACTTTGCTAACAAAAATTAAATCTCTGACAGAAGAACACCTTGACAATATGATATTGTTGGCATTACTATAGAATGATTATTTTTAGTTATAGAAATAAAATATAAAAGAATGAATACGAAATATAGTCATAATTCATTTGTTTAACTTTAATGTACTGCAGATGTCCTTTCTCACCAGGCAAGATGTTTACGGTCCATATTTCCAATCTCTTCATAGCTGTTGCTTCTTCCTCACAAAGCCCCATATATTATTATTAGCATTGTTATAAAGTCTTATTGTGAAATAATGCTAAATTTATGAGAGAAATGACTGCCTTATATTTAGTATATAGTATATAGATTCCTATGTTTTAAAGGATGCTGATAAGAATGAAAGGAAAACATTTAATCGAGGATGTTGGCTTTAATTTAGAAGGTAACTGGGAGGCAGAGCAAGCTGAGGCCTGTTACCCTCGGGAGAGATGCTCTGGCCCGTCCTCCAAGGCGCCGCTGTCGTCTCTCCCCATCGAACTTTATGTTCTCATCTGTTATTACTTTGGGATGTGCGAACTCTTTTGCCCTCTCCTCTCCTTTGACACATGATGAATCCTGAAGTCCTTGAGGACTTAAAGGGTTAAATTTGAAGCCTGGTGTGTAGAGAAGTAAAAAGAAAGCCAAAAATGATAGATTTCCTTGTTTTCAGAAAATGAGTTTTATATTGTGCTTGTGTTCCTCAGCTTTGTAGGCACAGATTTTCAAAAACAGTATGTCCACTGTGCAGAAAGCACTAACTTCTCCCATTGTAACTTCTCCCAAATTAATTTGAGGATCTGGTCTCCAGCTCGGCAGTTACATATTTAAATGTTAAGACTGACCAGTTTAGGCATTTCACAGCTTTAGAAACATAGCGTGATTCCTGTGAACATTTTAGAAACCAGCCTTCAGTATTAGCTTCCGGCAGAGTCCCATAATGACAAGTCTCCGACTCTGATATAATGGTGTGATAATAAAAAAATAGGGTTTTGTTTTTTTTAAAAAATCCCCCTTCTGGATTCAATACGCAATAAGAGCGCCAAAAGTTTTAGGGATTGTGGTTGGCTTAAAGATTTCTTTTTTTCTTCTTCTTCTTTCTTTTTTTCAACACATGGAAGCAATAACTCTGCACTAGAGAGGCCAATTGGAGAGGAGGGTAACTTTCCATACCATTGTTCTATCCTTGCTGTGCGGTCTTGTAGCTGAGAGTAGGAACTGAGAAGTCACACACAGATACACATAGTTTGTAAGGTGATCTGTCGGGTTCTGATCATTTGAGAGGATTTTTATATAACCTGTGTGAATCATTGTGCAAAAGGAAAGTTTCATAGTGTTTAACAGAAGGGAGTTTGCTTTTCTTACTGTTTCGTGTTAGAAAGGTTGATTTAGAGACTTGTTTTTCTTTATAAACCTGTTACTACCAAATTTATAAATATTGTAGTTAAGAGTGTCATGTTTTGAAAAGAAGACAGATCGTAAATGATTTTGAGTTTTTGCCTGTAATATCTATTTTTATTTATATATATTTCTCTCACTTGCTCTCTCTCTCTCTCTCTCTCTGTGTGTGTGTGTGTTTGTGTGTGTGTGTGTATATAAACACACACACACATATGGTAAATATATTGATCATGTTGATCAATTAAGAGTCATCAGGATACTAATGTGATGAATAGTTTCCTACAATTTTGTTATCTTAATTTAAAAAAAATGTTTATTAGCGACATATCATTTGCTAGCAACAGATGAAGCAAGGAGTCAGGGGAAATGTGCCTTTTTGCTAAAACACAGGAGCCATGGCCTCTTGAGAGCTGGTCAGCATAGAAAGTCTGTGACCTGGGCTTTGTAAAGAGCAGTTTTGCCCCGAAGCCTGTTGAGTACTTTTGGTGAGCAGCTTTTGTGGCCACAGACAGTGGTTCTGTCCTAGTGTCCCAGCTTGTGCTGTGGATGGCTGTGCTCATGAGCATCTGGGGTGAAGTCCCTCCTCTCCCTCTGTGTCTTCTGTGTGCTCGGTTTCTACCACCTGCCTTCCCTCCCCTCACTCTGTTTTTTAAATGATTTATGTGGAAGGATCTCAACAAGGAACAGCAAGAATAGCGAGTAATGAATGCAGGGTATCTGTCAGCTTGTGGACATGAGCTTCTCCGGGTGTGAACACTTCCTGTTCACACCTCAAGCTTATTGAGGACTTTTTACTTCTTTGGCTCCAACCTCTCACCTCTTATCGCATTCTAGTCTTTATTTTTCAAAACCTCACTTTGCCCATCTTCTGCTTGAAAACCTCCATGGATACTTTCATTGCAGCAGTGAGTTGCTGATGCAAGACCTCGAGTGCCTGAAACAGTGGTCCAGCTAGGTGTCTTGCATCTCTGTGTGAAACCCATGTGCTGGTTGCACTGGTCGTCTCCTGAGTGATGATAGTTCATGCCTGTGTACTTTACGCAGTGTCTCAATACGGGCGTTTGATATGAGGAGTGGAGTCCTTGCTTTAGATACTTTGAATTTATTAAATGGAATAGATGCTAAACTGTGATCTAGTATGGAATATAACACAACACAGTCAAACAGAGCACTGTGGGATTGTAAAATCTTTGACAGTGTAATTGATATGTGGTAGCTCATGTAGCCAGAGGATGACCATGATCCTAGAAATGAAAGTGAATTCAGTCTGGGTAGAAAGGGGTGTAATTCTAGGGATAAGTGTGCTTTTGATATGGTTAGAGTACTGCTGTAGTTTGAGGTCAAGATCGACAAGAAGGGATTAGAAACCAAAGAATCTGGAATGCAATATTACAGAGTTTACCTTTGTATGGAAGAAATCCCATAGCTGAGCTGGCTTCCCTTGATTTCAATTCCAAGTTTCCCATAAATATGCATAAAGTAGACTTTATAAGACTCTTGACAAATAGTTGTAAGTAAGTAATCCTTGCTGTTATCCTTTCAAGCAGTGACATATAATTAAAGGATTTTAAGCAGAGGACTAACGGGTGTTCTAGTTAGAAAGGGTAGGCTGAGAGATTTATTAAAATACTATCTCCGTAATCTAATTGAGAGATTTGGAGTTGTCTTCAACAACTAAGAGGGTAGTGTTGGCAAGCAGTGTGGTTGGTGGAATGTCTGGGAGTCAAAAGAAAATGCACACTAGGCTTATTAAGAGAGGCGTGGCTTCACTGAGATAAGGATGTCATTGGGGAAAGTGAGCACTGGGTGTGAAGTCTTGAAAACAAGAATATAGATTACTGTTTCAGTGAGGAGAGAGATGAGCACATTGCTTCCTCTTGTCTATGGTTTCTACCATTCTGCTTGCATTTAAGTAACTGTTTCTTAAATATATAATAGTGTAATATAATAATCATATAATCATGCCCTCAAAGCTTAGTAGTAGTCAGTCTGGGAATTTTATTACAGGATATGGCTGTAATTATTTTAGCTTATCGTTAAAATGTATTGTAAATCCTATTACAGATAGTCTTTGAGTCGAGCTTTGTCACAGGTATATACAAAGAGGGAAGATAACATGTTATGACTAGGTACTGGTTGTGATTTTAGGCACCCCCTGGAAGACTCAGAGCATTCTGTGTGGATAAGGAGGGGTTACTGTGGTTAGAACTGGGCTTGATCATTACTATGAGGCTGCTTGCTTTGCAAAGAATGCCATTTACTTGGTTAGAGCCCTCCCCAGCAGCCTCCCTAACTTTCCTTTTCCTGCCAGCTCATGGAATCAAACTTTTAACATCTCTCAGATCTGTCCTCCTCTTGTAGTCCCCCAATAAATTCAAAATGAGCTCAGAGACTGTAAAGCCTAAAAGAAAAACATGGGAAGTAGTAGCCACCATGGTGAACATTTTCTAAGAAAATACAAATAACTTCCTGTTTTTCTCCTGTTCAGTATAGTGTTGACTGCAGTTCTATCCTAAGGAGCCTTTATTAAACTGGGGCATACCCCTTTTATTCCTAGTATCTTTAGGGCTTTGTGTTAAGGGCTTGTTGGATTTTGTCAAAGTTTTGTGTGTGTGTGTGTGTGTGTGTGTGTGTGTGTGCCTTTTTTGTTTTTTCCCCCCTGCATCACTTGTGACAATATTGCATGTGTACATTGTGTATTATTTTGACCAGTTTGGATATGTTGAACCATCTGTATGTCCTTAGACTAAAGTCAATTTGATCCTACTTTATGATCTTTGTAATATGATGTTGAGTTGAGTTTATGAGAGTCAAGCTTTCTGAGTTCAAGAGAGAGACCTCTTGCTCCCTTCTGGAAGCCAGGTCACAGAGCCATGTAGGTGATTAAGCAAAACTCAGTCAATGATTTAAATGAGTCGTTTGTGTCCCAGTGTCACTCTTGATTTATTTGAAGGTGAGTGCTATTCTTGCTGTCCTGTTGTTAGCAGGACTGATAGGTGAACTGATTATTTTTAAAACATCACCACTCCCCTGAACAAAAATTCATTGTGGTTCATGTTTGTAAACTGGACAGCGACTCTGTGTGCTGTATGCTTCACCATTCTGCACTGTGACCCTGTGACAGAGGTTTTTTTGTTCTTTGTTTTAAAATAAACTAGGGGTACTTTTGAGTCTTTGAAAGAGATTTGTATTCACACGCTGACTGGTGAAGTTTCAGAGGCTGGTAAAATCAGTCATCTGAAGGAAGCCATTCCTCTGTCTCATTACATATGATGGCTTTAGTGAATTAGTCTCTGCAAATAGTTCCTTTAATACCCAAAGAGGTCTATTTTTCACTTAGCACTATAATCCTTAAATGATTTAAAATATATCTGTGTGGGTTAGCTTCCTTGCTGTCAGTGAACAAAATAATGAATAGTAGTAGTGCTGAACAGAAATAATGGAGGGCTTTCCTCTGGCCCACGGTTCCAGAGCAGTGGTCCTCAGCCTTCCTGATATTGTGACCCCTTAATACAGATCCTCCTGTTGTACTGACACCCAACCATAAAACCATTTTGTTGCAACTTCCTAACTATAATTTTGCTACTGTTATGATTCATAATGTAACTATGTGACCACAAAGGGGTTACAACCCTCAAGTTGAGAACTATTGGTTTATGGTTTACTTGGTTCCAAGTAGTTGGGCAGGACATCATGGCGGCAGGAAGGAACGAGGGAGGGAACCACCATGTGATGCAGGCTAGAACACTGAACAGGGAAAAGATACTGCTCTGTTGTTTTCCTCATTTCCTTCGTCCAGGCTGCTGTCACATAGACAGGGCTGCTCACCATTGGTCTTCCAACCACAGTGAACCTGCATCTGCTCTCCCAGATATGCCTGGCTATGTCGCACAATCTCTTAGGTGATTCTAAACCAAACCAAATTGGCACTCAGCACCCATTGACATGATTTTAGTACCTTATTTGATATGGAATAATATCTTACATTTTCCATTAATATACATTATCATAATATAATTATAATATATGTAATATGTACATATATATTATGTATTAAATAAAAGTATCACTTAAAATATTTTCAGATAAACTAAAGAGTTGGCTTAGCACTGAAGATCACTTGTTGCTCTTGCAGAAAACTTGGGTTTGGTTCCAAGCACTCACATGATACCTCGTAACCATCCATAACTCTAATTTCAGGATGCCCTCTTCTGACCTCTGTCAACACCAGGCACGCATGTGGTACCAATATGTGTAGGTAGACAAAACACTCATATACATAAAATGAAATAAAAAGACTTCCAACTACAGTAAGTTCATGCAAAATTTTATAAATGATAAGACATTAGAAGATGTATTTATTTGTCCTGGCCAATCCTCTTGGCTACCTTGCACAACTTGCTAGGCTAAATGAAGCAGCATGGTAAATTGTCTATGATGTGTTAGGCCTGGGTTGTCAGCCTGACATGTGTTCTTCTTGTTTAGGCCGACTGTGCTTTCTGAAGAAGCAGCTAATTTCCTCAGTTTGTCATGCCTCTTAAGTAGGAGGCAATATTTGTAATTTTGGAAGATCATTTTAGTTTGGTTCATTAGCATAACTCAACTTATAGCTCAGATTAGACCAAGCATGCTCGCATGGGCCTTCATCTCCTTTCTTGAGTGAGTTCATGGTCACAAGAAATATGGTTATGTTTAGAGAGTAATTACTGCCAGTGAATTCCCTGCTAAACTGTAAACAGTTAAATCAGTACTTAGTGCGAAAAGCCCAAACAAACAGACAACAGTTGAAAATGAAGACTATAAACAGAAATGAAATGGTTCATTGTTGTTTTGATTTTCAATATTAATGTAAATATTCCAAATGATATTTTCAATTTGCGGAGATGACCAAAAATTGCATTTGATTCAGAAATGTTGAATGTTTTAATTATTATTTTTTAAAATAGAAAGATTTGAATTTTTTTTTTTTTTTTTTTTTGGAGAGTCATAGTTTTCCGACTTAAATCCTTTTGGGGGACTCAGATACTCTAGCTAATTAAAGTAGTTTTGTGTCCCAGTCGGCACAAGATACCTATTTGTTTTCACTAAAACTACTAGCTAGAAGTTGTGATGACACGGCTCAGTAGGCAAAGGCATGTGCCACTCAAACCTGGTGACCTGACTGTGATCCAAGAACCTGCCTAGAGGAGGAGAGAACTGACGTCACAGAGAAATGACATCATAGAGCTCTTCTCTTACCTCCACACGGGAGCTGTGACCCGCATGTCCCTTCCTCAACACCACACACGATAATACATTTAATATTTTAAAAGAAAAATGAAGTTAAAACGTATAACTAGAATGATTTTTGAAGGCTGTTGGTATCTTTATGTTTAAAGATCACTCTGTGTGACTCACATGTTCAGACCCGTGCCTGGAGCTTCCATAGCTGTGATTAAGCCGCTCTTTGAAACGTGCCATGGCTACTTACATGTTTTGATAGGGTTAGATTGCTCTTAACCCTGCATTTCTTTCCTGGATCAATTTTAAATCCCCAGCTGATGGCTTGGATAGTACAAAATACATACTTTGAAACAGGCCCGTAGCGTCTTGGTCCTTCCTGAGCTGCCTTCAGCTTTCCTGTGGTCCTTAAATCATCCTTTTTCTCCTTTGTGCTCATACTTTTTACTTTTGGTATGAATACCTTTAGTCAGCAGTCAGAGAAACTGAAGCATACCTTTGTCTTTCCTCTCATCTCATGTCATTTCTTAACAATCTCCTGCCTCAGCACTTGACCTCCAAATTTATACTCCATATTTTTTTTACCCATGTACTTTTCTGGGCATAGGTTCCTAACTTAAGTATACATAGCAGACCATCTTGAATGTATTTTGTGACTAATATTTTAATATCACATAATCCCATATATTTTTATTAAAACCACCTTTCATGCAGTAGATCCAAAAGCAGTTCAAGTACATTAAAATAAGTACTGTACATATGTTGATAAAATATTGTGGAATGTTGAATATGATGGAATATTTAATTATGTGGGCAGCTAATAACTTAATAAATTAAACGTAGTATTTGTTTCAGCAAGACCTGAATCATTCAATAAAATAGGACCTAGATTGACTAGTGTTTAAACTGAGTCTTGGGAGGCAGAGCAACACAGGTGTTGGCTGCATTCTGCCATGGGAAGATGTCATATAGCCCTCTTTTGGGCTGGTCAGAGAACCCCATCTTTTCTCTTGCTTTTCCTATCTCCTATCCTGCCTTCTTGCCCCTATAGACTCCACTTTTCCTTCTGCCCTTCTTGACAGTTTCACCATGCTGGTCTTAGCAAACATGCAGATCTTTGTAAAAAAAAAATACATAGTTCTTCTCTCACCACAGGCAGACTAGGCATTATTCAGGAGTAGTTTCTTAAGGAGAACTTTCTGTACCCTAGTAGGTGAGAAATAGAAGTCCCTTGTGGTACTGGAGCCAAGTTAAGGAATGAGATTGTGCTGTGTGGTTGATCAAAGGTGGTATTTACATAAAACAATATGAAAATACCATTTGAAAAGCATTTTAAAGAGTTAATCTTCTGTCAGTAAGAACACTGTATGTGTCAAGGTAGGGTGATATTTTTTTTAAAAAAAACATTCTCAAGAAGGGGGGCATACATCGCTGCTTTTCTGCATTGCTAATTTTCTATGAGGATATCATAGCTATTAGTAGATTAGCTGTTGTTAGAGAATGATTTCCTAACGCTAAACCTGTGATTGAGACACATTATACTCAAAGTGTGAAATGAAGGGGAAAAAATACAGGAACCAGAAAACACTTTAAAATAAATTCTCATAAGAACAAGCTAAAATAAATAAATAAAATAATAAATTAAAATAAATATTTTTTAAAATAAATAAAAACCTGTCATTTGGTACACTACCCTTCTAGAAAAGCCCTCCATTTGAAATACTGGCTGTACTATTTGAAGAAATTTCTAAGTACTTACAAGTTCATTTGGTATGAATTTTCTTACCATTAGGTCATTACTGAAGACTGGGAGGAAATGTTACCTATTAATTCCCAAGGAAGCATTATCTTAATAATCTATCCCACCCTCTTCATTGTGTTATCTCATTGAAAACTCTTTTCTCAAAGTGAGGGCTTGGCTCACTGATAGAACAGGACACACTCTTGGCTTTCCATATTTTCTGTGAGGATGCCAGACTGTTATGCTCATGTGTGCTTAGGGACAAACTGATAGGCATATCTGGTGAAGAACAGTTTGCCTTTGAAAGTCTATTGCTTAGGACTATGGCACCAGCAGATGCTCTACCACTGATAACATTTTACATTTTTTGTAGATTACAGTTCTTCATTATTAGTGAAAGTTTCCATTAGCATGTTTTTTGTTTTTTGGTTTATTTTTTTAGTGCCACAGAAGTGAAATACAGTCATCTCTGATACACTTCATACTCTGACAAAGGAAGAAGGACTTCTGTTTTCAGAGGGTTCAGTCCATAATAGGGGAGAAACAGTTATAGAACAGAACAGCCAATACCATGGTGAACCTGAATATATATATATAAAGGGAAATGCAGAGAGAAGCCAGATTTGCATCACCCCACCCCCTGCAAGGACACACCTCCTCCTGCAGCCTTCATTTCCTTGCAAGGCCACACCATCTTTCTTCACTTCTATTCTTTATGGTTTTTGTCTTTTGTCTTGGGTTCTTGGGCATTAAATTCAGCATTATATTATGGTCTATTAAGGGCTACATCTATTTGGTGCTTATCCGTGTGTGTGTGTGTGTGTGTGTGTGTGTGTGTGTGTGTCCGTGTGTGTGTGTGTGTGTGTGTGTGTGTGTGTGTATATATGTGTGTGTCCGTGTGTGTGTGTGTGTGTCCGTGTGTGTGTGTGTGTGTCCGTGTGTGTGTGTGTGTGTGTGTGTGTGTGTGTGTGCTTTCATGGATTAGAACCCTCATGATCTAATTGCATCTAGAGATACCATCACAGACACACTCTGAAGTGTCCTTTCCTAATAATCAAACACTTCTTGCTTCCTGGGGAGTTGATTATGAAAATTAACTATCAAACCAGTCTTTTACTCCCAGCACTCAGGAGGCAGAAGAAGGCAGATCTCTTGAGTTTGAGGCCAGCTTGATCTATGGAGTAAGTTCCAGAGAAGTTAGAACTACATAGAGAAACCTTGTCTCAAAAAAATCTGAAGGAGGAGGAAGGGGAGAGGAGGAAAAGTAGGAGAGAAGGAGGGAGGGGGGTAGGAAGAAGAGGAGGAGGAGGAGGAAGAAGAGGAAGAGCAGGAGGAAGAAGAGGGGAAGAAGAAAAGACGAACAAGAAGAGGGAAAGGAGGAGGATTAACTATCACATTTATCTTTTTTGAGATTGCAAGCCAACACTTAAAGTATGTTTGTTATTTTTGTGTTGGTTTTCATGCTCCTTTAGTTATTGGTATACCAGACACAGCTAGCTGCTTTGTATCCTAACGTTCCTTTAGCTGAAAGAGAAACACTCAGATACACAGTGATGGTGGAGTTCCTGCTTTTGTGTCAGGGAGATCAGCTGAAGGCAACAGAGCCTCTGTGCCTGCTGTTTCCTTAGTCTAGTTACTGAAAAGGCTGTTTACCCTTCAGGAAGCCCCCAGGGGGTTTTATGTATCTGCCTGACTGTGGGGACACAGAGGACCTGATTGGTCATGGAATAATGCTTATCCTTTACTTCATTTTCCAAACTGTAACAGTCAGCACAAACCAGGATTCACCTATGCATAGAGGTTGAATACTTACCACTTTGAACTACGCTGTGGAAGATGCCACCTCCCATACTGTGCCATTGCATTTTAAGCAAAAGGTCCAGGGTAATGAAGGCAGAACTAAATAGCAATATCCTCAAATCACATTTGGTCTCTTAAGTGATATGTAACCAATAACACAATAACATAACCAATATGATAAATGCTAGATTTGTTCTCAGTGTTTGCTTCTTTTAAATGTAATGTAGAAAAAAGATTTGCAGCAAATTCTTATTCTGGAAATGAGCCTCTGCTCATTCACATCCATATACCTAGTAGGAAACTCTTTGGGAGTCACTAAATAACTTGTTTGTTGTAATGGAAGCTAGGTGATCCTTAACAATTTCACAACATCAATATTTCCTATGTGTTTAAATTTGAATCTATTTTTTCTCTCAGAATATGTGTATAGAAGCTAGTATTTATGCACAGAATGAGGATAAATCTATATTCATGTGGTTTAATATGCCTTTAACTTTTTAATAACATTACAAATCAGTGCTTGCAAAAAAAATAATAAACCTATTAGTAGCTACGTTTTCTTTTTATGAGGCTGGGTTTTTGAAATAATTGCCGAAAGGTCAGACCACATTGTTCTCTCATGGCAAATCAACGCTGTGTGCAGGATCGCTCACTATTTCAGTGTGTTTATTCTTTCAGCAAAACTCCTTTCAATTGCATTTCATCGTGTTGCCAAGACCTGGAATCATTCTATAGACACTTGTTTAGTAGCACATAGCCTCAGAGAAAGAAAACAGTGGGGAAAATCATGTGAAATATAGTGGCTTATGAATAAATATGATAAAAATATCATTTGTATGTGTATATATATGTGTGTATACATATATATGTACACACATACATTATATATATTACAGGAGTATTACTCCTACAAGAAAGTATTATCTTGGGTGTTTGCATGCAGCCTAATTTCCCTTCCTGAAATGCCTTTCCGTTTATAAAACACTGTTGCAGCTCTGTGCTTGCCCAAGGCAGAGTCTTCCAAGAGTATGCCTAATGCAGACTGCACTTTACCACAAGGTTTTAAGCCAACCTTTATTATAATACAAGCTGTCACAGTTTTTCCCTCTTAAATACTTCTGAACTTGCCCAGACATTTTGGAGATTACTCCGGGGCTTGTAGTTGAGTCCCATGAACCGGCTTGTGTTTCTATATTAAGTAGCTGAAGTCACAGTGGTGTTGGGAATCCTAAGGGCATAGGAGCGGCATGGTCAAGTTAGTGGCCCGTTGTCCCATCATAGCGTCAGATCCTACCTTTGTCTATAGCAAGAGATGCCACTTGTTACAATTCTAGTCAATAAATGCAGTTATTCTTTATCTTTGAAATAATGTAAATTCTGTCATGCTGTGTGTGTGTGTCGTGCATTGAACCCAGGACCTTGGACACATTATTCTTCTACTGTGCTATGCATTAAGACAGTTACAGAGCAGATTAAAAAAAATGACCCAGAGAAGATAAAGATGTCCTGGGCACGTGACTTATCTTTCTTAATAAGGATACATGCTCCACTATGTTCATAGCAGCCCTACTTATAATAGTCAGAAGCTGGAAAGAACCCAGGTATCCCTCAACAGAAGAATGGATGCAAAAAATGTGGTATATATACACAATGGAGTACTATTCAGCCATTAGAAACAATGAATTCATGAAATTCTTAGGCAAATGGTTGGAGCGGGAGAACATCATACTAAGTGAGGTAACCCAGACTCAAAAGGTGAATCATGGTATGCACTCACTAATAAGTGGATATTAGCCTGGAAAACTAGAATACCCAAAACATAATCCACACATCAAATGAGGTACAAGAAGAACGGAGGAGTGGCCCCTGGTTCTGGAAAGACTCAGTGTAGCAGTATAAGGCAAAACCAGAACAGGGAAGTGGGAAGGAGTGGGTGGGAGAATAGGGGGAGGGAAGGGGGCTTATGTGACTTTCGGGGAGTGGGGGGCCTGAAAAGGGGAAATAATTTGAAATGTATATTAAAAAATATCGAGTGAAATAAAAAAAGAAAAAAAAGAAACAGTAAAAAACAAAACAAAACAAAAAAACGTGTCCTGTTACTTTTTTCTTTTTCAGGATACCATATTGTGAATAAGACTTTATAATATGAATATGGTTTGTACTGAATTAAGTGCTTATCAGAGTTAACTATAGAAAAATCAATTTGCCTTTATCCTGCAGACAAATGATGGCTGACTTCTTTTCAGAAACAGTGGAGGCCAGAACGCAGTGACAACTTTAAAACACAAGAAGAAAAATTAACACTCTGCCCTCAAATCTATATTTGTTGAACTCTCTTTGAAAATGCCAGAAAAAATAATAATATTTCACACATAGTGTTTATCCTTGAGAATTAGGTTTCAACATGGAATTTTGGTGGGACCCAGTCTGTACTTTACATGGACATGTATGTAACTTTGATTTTTTTCAATGTTTATTTTTAATGATGGTTCTTAAACACTTTAACTTCCCTTTTAGCCCACCACCCACCAGAGGTAGTGAGAAAGACAGGGTATCGGGCAGGGATGGGGACTGTTGGTAGTGGTGGTGGTGGACCTGTTTAGAAAGGTTCTTTGGAGCAACTCCCATCTGTGTTGTCTAGAAACCAGCAGTTCAGTTCACAGGTTAGCAGCAGCAGGTGGATCCACTCGCAAACACATCAGCTGCTGGATACACCAGCAGTCCAGTTTTGTAGAGTTGGGATAGCAAGCATGAATCAGCAGCTACCTAGCAGAGACAGCCAGGTCTCAGTCTCAGCCTGAGTCAGCAGGAGGGACCAGGAGGAACGCCCTGAGTTCTCAGCTATGCCTTCTCAGGGAATTGAAGATCAGCAAAGACATGAGACCCACAAGCATTGTACCACTAGCTCTATAGGTCTAGCTCAGCCTCCTCCACTGTCTGTTCAGTCTTTTTTATATCCTCCAAACATCTCGCGTCATCCATGGGCATTTGTCTCAATTGGCATCACTTTGCCAATCAGCCTGAATCAGCAGAAGCTTCAAGAAACTGCAATGCACCACTAGAAGTTTTTTGGTGCGTTTCTCTCTATGGAGTCCCAACAAATGCAGCTCAACTATGCAGTACAGGTGGAACAGTACAGGCGTGTTGTTAGCAAGGAATCCTTCATCATGTGTCCTCTCACAGGCTTGCTTTAGCAGAACATCCTTTTGCCTGTGTCTGCTCCAGATAAATGTTCCTTCACGAGTCTGTCACCTGTGTCCACTTCAGCCAAAGGTTCCTTCACATGTTTGCTCCCAGCCAAACACCACTTAACCACCACTTTCCAAAGAACCCTCAAGTTTTCACTTCATTTCCCCTTTTTGATTAAGTCTAGTCTAAGCCACGATTCTCACTTTGCCAGTTAAAGAGGCAAGGAAAAGTGAACGGTGGAGAGAGGAGATTTAGTCTGTGGCCTCATCGGGAAGAATAGATAAGGAAGACCCGTGTCCTCCAAGTTCATCTTTAGGGTGCTGACATGAGGGTTGGGTTTAAATAGAGGACACAAGCGGCGTAACTAAGCAGTCTTGTCCAGTCAAGATATAATCCACTCCATCACTGGCCTATCCTTGTCTCGGCTCTAGTCTGTCCTAAAAAGTTGTTATACGTTGTCTGAACTGTAAAATCTCTTCCTGAAAGGCAGGTTCCTCCTCTGGCTGGTGACAGCCCTCAGCCTTTTTCTTATCCCAGAATATTGTTTCCTGGTATAATTCCAGTTACTTGGGGATCATTATGTCAATAATTTTCATAGCCAATTTAAGACAGGAGGGGAACAAGTGTGTCTCTTTGGAATATCTTCTGTCTTGCTAAGATGGTCATAGAGTACCTGGTGCTTTGACACAAGCAGTGTTTTAGTGACCCAGTGGCCCTTCACAGATGGCAGGCCCATAATACTCTCTAAAAAGATTTTGCTTTGTACATTTCTCACACATCAGTTTTTTAATTCTAAATTTTAAACACCGGTTAAGATATATGCATTTCTCCTTCTCATGTTGTGAGTAAAAGAGATTTATTTTCCCTCAAATGGGTAAGCAACATTTCTTTGTATACAAAAGTTGACAATGTCCAGAAAAGGTATTTCTCAGCTGGGTGTGGCAGCACCCCCCCCACACCCCCTGTAATCCCATGGAAGGAGAAGGGACAGTGGGGCATCCTCTGCTGCAGAGTGAGTCGGAGGTTGGCGGGGGCTCTGTGAAAGCCTATCACAAAAATGGGGATTAAATCCTCTGTCTGATAGAGTGGTGCATGCTTTTAATCTCATAATTTTAGCACTCAGGAGAACCAAGAGTTCTAGGTTAGCCTGGGCTACAGAGAGACCTTGTATCAAAAAAGAAAAGAAAAAAGATGTAAAACAGCATGCATTATTTGTATTTTCTTTTACAGTATAATTCATCTTATACTATTTAACTCTTTTTGTTATCAACATTAGATAGTGAACTGGGCATGGTAGCACATACCTGTAACCCCTTGTGAGATTGAGGTTGGTGGATTAGTACTGGGGGCAGCCTGTGCTGCATAGCAAGTCCTTGCCTCAAAACAAAATGACAGAAGAGAAGTAGGTTGAGTGTATTTGGTGCTTCTGTCGTACATTTCAGAACATGACCTTCCAGGTCATGATGAAAATCATCAGGAAAGTGTCTTGCATGGTTTGCACTATATTTTGCATTCATGCTATGATTAAGATATCATATTACATTATTAATTACTAAAGCAAATCATAGATGATAACTTCAGAATGCTAAAAGTTCATCCCATACTTTTTTGTTTTGTAAAAGTATTCTATAATCATGATATTAACATGGTCACCTTGAAACATGTTGGCAGACTAGGCATTTGAAGTTTCTGGCAAAAGCTATGTTGTCAAAGAGAAGACGAAAATGTTTTCTAGGAAAAGGAAAACATGGAGTGTTTGTGAGTGTCAGCGCTTGTGAAACAGCCCAGGCTCCCTGGCTGGCCAGACTTGAAGCCTGCAGCCAGCTCTTTCCCTAATTGCGTTCTTATGTTTGTTTAACTTCAAACTCTTAATTTGGGTTTGTTTGGGTACACTGTTAAAAGAAAAATATTACATGACATTTTGCTGAAACAAAATCATGGAATAAGACAAAGTATGAGCTATGCTGGGAACACACATGTCAATATGGCTGAATGGAGAGGTGTGGCATTTATCAGAAACTTAGAGTCTGTAGGTTAGCAGCTATACTTTGTGTTGATTCATGGGGGTTAGTGTGACACAGTGCTGGGCATGCCATGGTGCAAGGGACAGAGGCATGCCAGACATCCAGGAAGCAGATACAATCCGATAGAGAGAAACGTGTTCTCTTGATAGCTCTGGACTCTGATTCTGTTCCTTGCCATGGTCGCAGCCACTGGACTTCCATAATCTACACCAGAATTCACTAGTATATAGACAGTACCACTTGTAATAATATGCCGCTAGTAATAATGTGCTACTAGTAATGCCACTAGTAATAACTTACCTTGGAGGCTGGAGACCGTGCTTTTTCAAACCTGGCTAAATGTGCTTACCCATCAAACTGAACATGCCTCTGAAACAGACAATAAGCACATGGCTTCTCTGAGAAAGCGCAATTATTTAGTCTGATGTTTGCTCATCTTAAAGTTTCATTGAAATGTTTTCTATTTCTGTTTCTTTTAATGCCCGTGTCTATACACAGCCCAGCTTCCGTTGCCAGTTTGTTTGTGTTCAGGACCTGTTCATAAGATGGCGTCATACAAAAGTGTGCCCATTGCCAGGCAGAAGCTTAGGTCCTTAGGGCTTCTCTGTTTTTATTATTGTTATTTATCGCTGGACAAGATCCACTTAGCTGCTTGTCCAGAAAGCACTGCACAGGAACACCCTGCCCTGACGAGGGCCTGAGAATGCTTAACTACTTGATCTAGCAAAAGTTCATGTTTTAAAAAACCTAAGGCAAAGAATATAGTTTTGATTTTTCTTTTAAAAAGTTGCTGCTTTATTTCTCTCTTAAACCACAAGTTACTGATTTGCCAGTACTCTGTTTAAGGAAGATGGAGACCATATGAGTTTAACTGCCCAGAAGGACACGTAGCCAAACTATCACTCATTCCCTAGGCTCTTTACCTAGATTGTTTTATTGTCAGTATTGGTAACGCTGCAGCCCAAAACAGTACTATGAAATAGCAACTACTGCCACCCCCACAGGTAAAATGATTGTGTACGGAAAGGCTTTACAACTTGATCAGAATCCACGCTGCATTTAGGTAGCAGAATTGAACTATGGCCATATGATTCTAGATAGCCAAACGGCTCTGAAATCTGTCTTTTATAAAAAGAAAAGATATGATAGTTTCCTTTAAAGTTGAAAATTATTTCTATTTAATATTTGTCAGCATGTGTCTTATGCTCAGAACACTGGAATTACTCTTGTGTTGGCTTTTGCAGTCATTTAAGTTAATCTAAGTTTTATTGACAGGAAGGCCAACATTTTACATAATCTTTAACTGAATAATCTTTGTGTTGTTTAGTTTAAGCAGCAAAATAACTTTCCAGGGATTACAAAATGATTAACTAGTATAAAGGGTGTTTTGTGATACTTGATCCATTTTAATAAGTACAAGTATGAAAGAGTTTTAGTGTCATTTAGCGAGACTTAGTGTCAATGGCAACAAACCCCACACTGCTGGCTGTAGGAGTTTGAGAGCCCATCCTCTTAGTGCCGTTGATGTCTGTCTGACCTCTGACCCGAGGCCCTCTATCTGTGTGGTGAGTTCCAGGTGTGGAGGGTTTGATCTTGAATTTACTATTCAGTTGGTATTTCCTGGTGCTCAGATGCACCCTGGCTGAATAACCAGAGTTATAACACAGGGGACTCGAACAGTATTTTATTGTCCTTCACAGCTTCTATTTACTATGTTCTGGAGGAATGCATAAATCATCCAAAATAAACATTAAATATAAAATAGGAGAATATAACACAAGATAATGCCATGTTTTCTCTTTTAATTTTTTTTGTCACTATTGAGACAGAGGCAGAAAGTTCGCAGAGATAGACCTTTATGGTGGTGGTGATGTATCTACCTTTGTTTCTCGGTTGGGTGACGTTGCTGTAGCAGGACTGGAAGTGCAACTGCTCTTCTGGACAGCCTCTCCTTTGTCCGTGATGCCCCCCCCACTTGAGTGTGCAAGGTCTTTACTTTCACTAACGATAGTTTTATTTGTGTTAATTATGAGTAGTGTCAGTGGTGTCTCATGTATGATTCTGCATTCTCAGGTGTGCATTCCATTCCCCTCTCCCCAGCATTGCTTGTTTTCCTTTTTTTTTTTTTTTTAAATCAGGCACTCTTGCATTAATGGGGGCAGAGTATAGATGTAACTGTTCTTAGATGATGTTGTGTTCCTCAGCTGGTATTTCGGGGAGTCAGCTCCTCCTCTCTTCATCCTAAACTGTCATGAAGGAAGTGGCATGAACTTCTCAGATGTCAAAGGAAAAATTGTACATGGCTTCTTGACAGCTCAAGAAAATTGGATACAGTCTAACGCCACATATGAATGCCTCTGAGACTCCATCCTGTAGCTCTTTTGTTCTTCTCTCTGCTCCTAATCAAAGAAAGAAATGTCTCTCCTCCTCCTACCACTGCCCACACATCCTTACATGTGGGCTTATAGAATTCTGTTCTTAAACACGCCTTTTACATGCAATATCTGAGAGGCCATTTGCATTGTTCTGGGCTTAAAGCCACCTTGAAGTCTGGGCCTCTGCTGAGCTCTGGCAGCACGGGAGCCATAGCTTGGGTTGATCTTGGTCGTAAAGATAAACAGATGACATTTTACTTAGAGATAGCTGGTGTCTGAGGTCAACGGCATTTTAGGAGTTTTAAGAAAGTTTAAGCTTTGTGTTGTAAATTTCTTATGGTGTTTTGAGAAAAACACCATGTAAGGAAAATAGCAAGTAGGAAATTTATTCTAGGATTTTACATGACTGTTTAAGGTAAACCTCTCTAGCATACAACTTTGGATGTAGAGGATGCTGTCAAGTAGTATGATAAGAGGCTTTGTACACAGTCTTGAGTCAGGGTCCCCAGGGATGCTTTCTCTTTCAGAAAGTATTTTTTGGGGGAAGAGCTGTGCAGTTGAATGAGGGGACAAGGAAGAAGATGCACACACACACACACACACACACACACACACACACATTCATATACATGTGTATCTTCTTATATATATCTTCATATATATATATACATATACATATATGTATATATATATGACTCAGAGATAATGTTGATGTGTACAGTAAGACACACCTTTAGTATCATAGCTTTATTCAGTTTGACCAATGTCACCCTAAAATTACAATTATAATTTAATGGGAAAAAGAAGCAGAATCAAAGATTGTTTTAAATGAACAAAAGGAGTGTTAGAACCAAGAGTTAGAAATGGGACATATGGGGAGGGGGGGAACTGGGAAAGGGGAAAGCTTTTGGATTGTAAACAACAAATATAGAAAATAAAAATATATATATTTAAAAAAAGAGAAGGACAGTGCGGCGACAGTGTGGGTACAATAAAAAAGAAAAAGAAATCATCTGTATTTTGCTGAAAATAAGAAAGTCTATGGGAGACTAATTTAAAAGTAGTTACTATTATAATGATATAAATATACCTCTGAATCATGTCAACAGAATATGAGGAAATCTACATGCTAAGAGAATGTCAGTATCTTCATAAATTCTCTTCAGGCGTCCTTATGAACGGTGTGTGCTTTATGTAGACTCGTTGTATGTATTTTGTTAGCATTTTTAGAATTAGGGCAAGGTAAGATTGGTTAATGTCTTTCTTACCATTGCTTTACTTATGATTTGGATTTTTAGACTTGATTTTGTTAACATGCAATATATGTATTCTCTTTTAATGACCTTTAGAACTTTGGATTTTAATTTCATGTATGCCAATTCTGAAGGTCTGACTTTTTTTTTTTTAGAAAAGTAAAAAATGTCAAAATTGACTCAGTTAAAAAGAAAACAAAAATCCCAAATCCTCATATAGCATCCATGATCTTGAGCTGGTAGCTTGTGTTTTCTTGAAGAGTAGAGATAGACCCAACTGACTGTTATTGTTAGGTTCGACTGGCTACCAGAACTGGTATGTAAACTGTTCTAAAAGAGATGTGAGCCATTTCATTTTACCAAGTTTAAAGTAAATTATGAAGTTAGCATAATCTCAAACTCTGTCAATGCCAATTTAAGAACACTCAAGGGTAGATGAAGCTTCTCCACAAACAGAAGTGAATTTGTAACAAATTGAATCTTGGGATGTTCAAGGTCAAGCTGAACTGATCTGGGAGCGGCAGGTGGGTTTACATCAAGTGACGTATAATTAGCTGACTGCGAGGAGAGAGAATCACAGTATGAATGCATGAAGATTTGCTCTGTAAATCCTAAGGAGCTAACACTGTTAGAACGAAACCATTCCTAGCAGATTTGCCACTTGGTAAATATCAAAGACCTAAGACAAAAACATATGTAATGGCAAAATGTTGAAAGAATTGGCTTTTAAAATTAGGACTCATTTAATTATATTTGTTGCCCTATTAGATGCCCTTGCCAGCAGCATACGAACACAAGAAAGAATTGAAAACCTGTAAGGATAGGAGAAATGAAAAAATAAAAAGCGTTATTTATTGACACAGAAATTTAACCAGAGACTTTAATGATGTTGTTATAAGTGCCAAATAGAACTTGAAAATACAGTTTGCCACAACGTAAGTCTTATTTATAGTAGCAACGATAGGGTATGGGAATAATGCTTAAAACATTCATTTGAGACGTTTAAGGAAAAACACTAAAATATAATTTTTAAATGATTTATAAGGAAGTTCATAGGTTGGGGACTCATCAGGATAATAAGCTATTTATCTGTTTTACCTCTAGACTCATTCCCACTGCAAGCAAATCTTTGCCTGTTTTTCGTACAGCTTATTTTTTTCACTTTCATTTTTCACATGCATTTATGTGTGCGCCGCGTGAACCAGGGTCAGAGGCCCGCTTGCAGTTCTCTCCTTCCACTCTGTGGGTCTCTGGGGTCTCGAACTCAGGTCATCTGGCTTGGTGGCAAGTTCTTTTAGTCTCTGTGCCATCTTGCCATTCCTTTCTTGAGTTTATTGAGTGGATTCTAAATGTTCTATAAGTAAGAGTCCTAACTAGTCAAGCTACACCAAAGGGGTTTTCTGTGGCACCAAGATGTAGAAGGAACAGCCTGCAGCAAGACTATGGCTGTGTTCCTCACCTGCCTCTGCATATATTACCGCCATGACCACATCTGTTCAGCCCCGTACCCGCAGAGCCAGGACACCCAGCCGAGTTGTTTGATTTCACTGATACCTTTATCTCTTCCTTTTGCCCTCTTGGACCACTTTCACCAGGGATTGTAAGAAGAGAGCTATAACGAGTAATGCACATAAGCTTTGCTTCTAGGCATTAGAGCCGTAGCTTCTGAGCTGGCTCGCTAGATTCAAGTGCCTGTTCTGTCCTGCAGCTGCTGATGACTGTAGGCTATTTAATCTCTGCTTCCGTTTCTTCATTAGAAAATCAGAAAAGCCATATTGCCCCTTGCATGAAGTTATTGTTAGGATTAAATGAGCCAACCTGCTTAAAGCTTTCAGAACACTGAGTGGAATTCATTACACAGGGAATATTAGGAGTTATTGTTGTTGTTCCTTTGCATTGTTTTATTGCTTAAAATAATTTTTGCCTTGTGCTTCTTTCTCCTAATACTTTGCATCAGCTTTAATTGCACATTAAGTGTTATAGATATAGCAGACGTATTTAACCGCTAAAGACTGAACACAGGAATAGCTGGGGTTTAAAGTGCCAGGAGTTGTCTTTGCAGAGAAATGACAGTTTAGTTTAGAGATACTTTAAACACGATTACTGAAGCATGATTTACCGGTAGTTTGTCATCTGGACAGTCTAAATAGATGGTAGTGCCTGAAGGCTCCACCAAGAATGTAGAATTCTCTCTACAATTTGAGGGGGCGAATAAAAATGGACGCATAAACCAACGGTTGTCTAGATAAGCCAGCCTTTCATAGAAAATGCAATTATTTAATAACCGTTGTGACTATTTGTTTGTTGATGGAATACTAGCACTTAATGGTAAGTGATCTGGAAATTTCAAGAAAAGGATAAAGCAGGCACAGGAGGTTCAGCTTTAGCTTTGCCCTGAGTCACATGCTGTGGATTGGAGTAAGTCATCACGGCTCTCAAGCCTTTATCCTGATCCTGACTCCTTCCTGCGGCTTGGCTTTATGCCCATCTCTTTGGGATACCGGGTATGAGGCTTAGTGAGAATTGGTGAGCCACTGGTCTAAGTAAGCCACAGCCTGCTCCTGGGAGGCGAAGGCCAGTTTCCAGAGCATCATGCAGTCGGGCTCCAGCCCAGCTCAGACCAGTGCCGAAACCACTCTTCTGGGCTTGCTGCAGAGCCCTGATCCTCCCAGCCTCTCCTGCCAGTTAAATTACATAACTCTAGTGCACTCGGAGATGTGCTCTCAATCTGAGACGTAGTTTTACATCTCAGAAACGTAATGGCATGGGGGAAATCAGTTTCATTCAATTGGTTTAGTGTTAGAAGTTATTACTTAACACGGTGTCTTCTTCTGAGGTATTTTATATTTCCTCTTGGTTTCTTAACCTCTAAAACAGAGATGGTTATATCTAGTGGACCATGCAGAATCGCCAGCACACTGCCAAATAATAGTGATGTAGTGAGTTTATATCTCCTTTATTCCTACCCCAAAGCTGGCCTCACCCATTCTCTCAGGCAGTGATTTTGCTTTTAGGGCTAAAGATTCTCTGTTACCTATTTTTCATATATATATCCCCTTGAAAGAGCTTAAGTTTTCAGTTCAGTAAATCGAAACTTAATGATCTTCAGGTGTGTTCTTTGTTGGCTTAAAAAAGATCTTGTGGAGCATAGCAAGAACATCATTGGAAGGCAACAAAATTATAGAATGCATCTAGCAGTTACAGAAAACATAGGATGCATAGTATCTACTTAAAGCATATTTGTTCTTTTATGAAATGTGCTGTACATGTCCAAGCTAATATGTTAAATATTGTTTTCTCATTCTTTTTAGCATAATATGAAGCACACATTTCATACTGGAGGAAATTTTTTATTCGTATATAAATCACTTAAACAAAAAAGTTAATGAATTAAAAAGAATGCATCCATGGACCTATGTGTAGATGTGTTTTGAATTCTTGACCTAATGAGTTAGAAAAAAACCCAGCTAAATATAAAAATCATTCCCTAAATAAATTCACAAAGCATTTTACAATTTGATCAATCTAGCTATGATTTTTCAAATCCAAAATACTTCAAAGGACTCAGGCTGAAAGATGGACATTGACCTCAGTGAACTATTTTTAATAATAATTTTTAAAAAAGCAAACACACATGTTGTTTATGAGATAGATGCACAAAGCACTGTGGGATTAATTTTTCCACCTTCTCTGTATGCCTACATGTTTGTTTGTAACACTTCAGTTTTATACTTTTGAGATTGTGCTGTATGTATTCTGTTTTCTGCATATTATGAACATAATTGCATATGCCAATTTTGTCCAAAATTGTTTAGCGGGTATAATATTCCATTATTTGGAAGTGCCTCTTATTTGACACTGCCTCTGACTCGTTAACTGTTTCAGGACTTTAAGCCTCAGCAGAGGTGAAATGAACTATCACTGAATGTTCACTGTTGGAGCATCTATGCATGCTTTGTTGTTGTGGCACATAAAAGTAACACCAGTCGTTACGTCACACTGCCCCGTCTTGTGCATAGATTGTTAAATATTATTCCTCAGATTCAATGGGGGAAAACCTCTGTGGGGAGAGTTTTTTATCCAATGGTTCTTTTATTGTTATAAACATACATGCATAATTTAGCTCAAATGAAATAGCATACTTTATGTCATCCATTATTTTATAATGCCCATATTTCTTTATGATAAAACTCTTGTCTATTATTAACAGCACAGACTATTGGCAATCAGTTTGAATATTGGAGCTCTTCAGAGTATATTTTATCTACTCTTTTTCTCATATTGCCATGCCTCATCTTTGATTTTATTAAACCATTATCTCTAAATACTGTATAATAATCAATTTGGGTAATTTTAGTTGAAGTATAAATAGTGATATCCTGTTTATAGTTCTTTATTGGGACAATGTAAAGAATAAATTGTTTAAATAAATATAGAACACCTACCACATCTCACCTTATAGAAAGCATAGATTGAGTGAAACATTATTTTCCTTCCTGATAATACCATGTTAAAGCATGAACTTGTCCGTAAAGAAAAATCACATTAGAGCAGTTTAAAAAGTGAAAGTACACATGTGGGCCATCTCTGCCATCATGCGTGTGTCAGACTCTGGTAGTTTCTAAGATTTCCTTCATGTGCTGTGAGTTCCAGATTCTGGAAGAGTGGAGATAGCTGGCGGGATTCCATAGGTAGTGTAATTTCAAGTTTAGCATAATTTAGTTTGACAGTTAAATCATAAAACAGATGTTAAAACATTTGCAAAGCCTGGTGAGTTCCTTTTTAATTGGCAGCCTGAGCACCTTTAGTATTGAAGCTATACTTATATTCTTATCTTAGATTTTCCTTACACTGTAATGATTTAGTGTGTATGTGAGGATCAACCGCTGTTCCATATCCTGAGACAGCTCAGCCAGCAGAACTTCAGTGTGGTCGGTCTGCTGGTTTCCTTTCTTTGAGTTTTGTGTCAGTCTTCCCTCCCCTTGACCTGGACTTTACCCAGTTCTTCACAAGATTAAAGAATACACTCTTTTCTATCAGAAGGTTGCTTCCTCATAGTCAGGAAGCTGGTACCAAGTGAGTACTTGACAATACTTGTGTTAATGCCATTCATTAACAACACTCTAGTTAATGGAAAAGTCATGAATGCAAGGTGCATCCCGTTGGGTTCTTAAAGGGCACATGACCTTCCGTCTTGGCTTCCGCTTTCTGGGCCTATCTGGGAGAGAGACGGCCATCCTTTCTGCTTGCCCTCTCTCAGTTGTGAGCTACCGTCTCCCTGCTGTCTGTGTTTGGGCCCAGGAGTTGGTTAAGGGTTTTGAGGGTGACCTGGTGTAGTGCACACATTCTGTGGACCTTGGGTAGCAGCTGAGAGGAGGCGTCATCAAGGAGCTGTGTCACTCTTAACTCTGTCTGTCCTTAGATGCCCCGAGCTGGCTCTCAGTAGTCTTCTCAGGACAGAATCTCGGGGTGGGGTTTACAACTAGAGTGTTGTTCCTCCAGAGACAAAAGGGCTGGCCCTATCAGCCTCGTCCATCGCTGTTTTCTTTGGATTTGCTCATTGGGGTCAGCTGTGGTCTCTTCTCCTGACTAATCTGATGACTTTTGCTTAGGGCCTCTGTAGTTTCTCTCCTTCACCCTTAAGGGGTAGCCTTGCTCTAGGATACAGATGTCCAGACAAGTTTCCTGTTACTGCCTGAACACAGTGTGGCAAATTTAGTAGCCCAATAAAACACAAATTTAGTAGCTCAATCCAATACAAATGTATTTTCATATAAGTCTGCAAGACTGGAGTCTAATGTATGAGTCTGTAGGCTAAAGGCACAGTGTTGACACGACAGCGTTCCTTTTGCCTGTGGTCATGATGCCTTGCCCATCTTAAAAACCTATGGTAAGGTTGTGCTCATGAACCTTCTGCTATAGTCAGGTCTCTCGTTCCCTGCTCAGACCTGGGGAAATTGTTTTCAATTTTAAGGTCTTAATATTATTGAACCTGCCTGCATGATCCGAGCTGCTGCTTCCCCTTCACAACCCCTAATGTGACACCTTCACAGTCAACTTTTTGTCCTGTAAGGCAGTGTGCTCATAGGGGAAGAAATACACATCTGTTTTCAGGAAGATGCTTTGTCTGCAGTTTTCTTTCCCCACCCGTGGCTTTTTCCTCAGTCCATGTGAGTCTAAAGACCTGAAAAAGATGAGCCATTCTTCCTCACAAGGCTGTGCCCAGGGCAGAATCACTTTCAAGGCATAAAATGCAGTACAACTTTGTCCAGAGTTGGGTTTCCCAGCTAACTGACGAGTGGATTTACTGCCCCCAAGGTTCGTCCTTCTGTGGTCCTCCATAAACCAGTGGGGTTTTCCCCCCTCAATCCCCAATTCCTCAAATCCCCATATATATTGTATGTGCTCTGTCGTTATGGCTGATCAGTATTGAGTTCTTAAAACCAGACTAAATTGTTTTCAGTTACTCATTTATGTTTACAAGACATAATAATCAGTAGTTTAAAAGATGGCATTTGTGCCCTCAGGTTTCTAACCATCTACCCTGAAGACAGATATGCAATTAATCATTGCTATCTACCAGATGGATGTGCATGAATATGTACGTATTTGAACAAGTACACAAGTGTGGTGTATGCTTTAGTGGAAGCGTACCAAAGCTTAAGGTCTCAGGGTTGTTTGCAGGGACTCAGGGCATTAACCAGCTGAAAACCAATAGCCTTTCTAGGTCTGCAAGCTTTCAACTTTCAGTCTTCATGGAATATACTTTCCTGGTGGGGGTTTTGATATTTAAAAGAATATGACATAACTTGTAGGTTTCTTCCCACTTCTTAGTTTTGGAAGGAACTGGTAAACCATCAAAATTCTGATTGATTCTCACTGGGTGTGTGACCTTATGCATCATTCTTTACAATCCCCAGTTTACCCATTGATAGTTTCTTCCTCAGAGAATTATTATAAGCTTTGAAGAGTCAGAGAGTCCCTTATAGAGGGCATTCAGGTAGACTGGCCACCATTAAATATCACTTGCTTTCTCCAGTTATTCACCGTGTTTCCTCTGTGATTATATAAAACAGATTTTTTTTTCGTTCAAGGTAGTTTTTGTCTCTTGTGCCTGAAGAGTTGCCCAGGGGACCGTGTAGCACACCAGGCTACACTGCAGAAGTGGATGTGTGAGGGAAATCAGATGGCTACAACTTCGAGATGTGAGAGTAAAAGAATCAGTTTCCTATGAAGATAAATTTTAGTGTTTGTGTAACATAGCTCTCATGTTGTCCTTTTCCATATGCATTGTTTGTAAATCTGATGAGATAATTTAGAGTGATTGTTAAAAAAGCTTCTACTCTAATTAAAATGGCGGAAATTAATTCTTTTAAAAATATTTTCGAGCAAAACAAACCATCTGCCATTTTCAAGGTTGACTTCTCAGCCACATGTCCTATCTGCTTCCAGATCTTCAAGGAGCTAGGGAGCATTTTCGTATAAGCATCACTATGTGCAAATAATAGTAAATTTAAATGCAGCAGATAAGAGCATTTGCACATTAGTCTCAAATGAATAAAGGACATTTTATCAGAGTAAATATTTTCATAGAACAAGAATAAATTGAACTTTTATGAAATCATTAAGAGTAAGAATACACCCCTCTTTCTACCAAATCTGATAGGATATTTGCTATTTAGATTTCAGTTTTGTTGACTACAGGGAATGATGGAGCATGTGTTCTTATTGTCTTCCTGCTTTATCATGTTAACGAATATCCTTTTATATTCATACATGTGAAACAGTGGCCACATTTATGATATGTAAATAGACCTGCAAAAATTAGCTTCTTCTAATAAAAAGGATATTAGTTTTGACTGCGATTAATTTTTCAATATTACAAAAGTGGAATGTTTTCCTATGAATCAGGTACCCATGACTCAGCACACCTAAAGTGTGAAATGAAAAATAACCCACTTAAAATTGCCTACAAAAGCAAATGTTATTGCCCCCATACCAGCTCGTGGTGTAGAAAGGTAAGCAGTGTTCTAGTAAGTCATGAGTCAGAGTCTATTGAAGGCTGATAGTTGACTTCATGTGCAGCCCGTGCTCTCCTTTTGATGAACTGCCTAAGAGTTCACTTGACTTGGAAGGCACTTGACTTGGAAAGAGTGCTGTGAAGGATCAGTAATGCCTACCATGGATACACCATAGCTTGAATTCTCCCCACACGTTTCTATAATCTCTCACTGTGTATGCAGCCACATTTCTTGTGAGGGAGGGCAGTCTGAGTTGGATACCCGTGGAATGGACAATTTAACTACTTTGACATTGACATTGACAGGTTGCTAACACATCATGAGAATGATGTTGGATGTGTGTGTGTGTGTGTGTGTGTGTGTGTGTGTGTGCTTGGTGCAGCTCATATATTTTTTCATTAACTTGCTTACATTTGTTTATTTTTTAACTCCATAGAACTTTCAGAGAACCCAGGTTTGTCTGTACTTTAAAGAAACAGATAAGAGTAGATTTTTATTTTGACATTGTCTCTGTAATGTATACCACTGTCCTGGTTTTAGTTCTTTGGCTATGATAAACACCTTGACCAAAAAGAAGCAAGCTAGGAAAGGAAGGATTTGTTTGTCTTACAGTTTGAAGTTACAGTACATCATTTCTGAGAAGTCAGGGCAGGAATTCAAGCAGCAGGTCACCCAGTACCCATAGTCAGGAACAAAGAACAAACACATCAGTGTTTCTCTGTATTTTCTTCAGTATTTTCTCTTGCCTAGCTTCTTCCTCTTGAATACTGTTCAGCACTCCCTGCCTAAGAAATGGTGGTGTCTAGAATGGTCTGGATCTTCCAAAAAACTTATTTTTTTTGGTTTTTTGAGACAGGGTTTCTCTGTATAGCCTTAGCTGTCCTGGAACTTACTCTGTAGACCAGGCTGGCCTTGAACTCAGAGATCCACCTGCCTCTGCCTCCCAAGGTCTGGATCTTCCTATAGCAGTTAACAGTCAAGATTTGGCTTACAGGCTAGCCTGAATCTAGATGAGTTCTTGTTGTGACTTCTCTCCCAACAAGTTCTAGTCAGGTCAGAGTGAAATTAAAGTTAGCCAGAATTTCCATCTGCGTCAAATTGATGCACATCATCTGAAGTCATAATTTTCACCCTTTTTCCCATCATAATATAAATTACAGTCTAATTCCAAAAGCTTCCAAGGTCTTAAATTCCAATATTTCAAAAGCTCTTTAAAAGGACAAAGTTTTTTGTAAAATTAAAAATTAAAAACAAGTAATGTATGTAAATATTTTTATTTCAAAAATAGCTGGGGGAAAAATGGTCACTCTAAAGCAATACCAAAATGCAGTGTTGTAAATCTGAGAACTGCAGCTCTAGGCCCAATTGTCTGTGACTCACTCGCAGACAGTGTAATCTTTCAGCTTCCAAAGGGCTTGAGCACCGCCTCCCCCCCAGCTCGCCACACTGACTGCGTTCTTTGCTGGGCATCTCTTGGTTCTGGCATCTCCAATATCTTGGGGGTCTCCATTGTAACTGGGGCTTCACTTGCACCAGTGGCTTCTCAGTGCTTCTTCTCGGGGACTCTGACAGTGGTGTGCAGCCGTAGTTACTTGCTGTGACCCTTTCATGCCTTCACAACCAGTACTACATAGTAGACTCTTACATTACCACGTTCTACTGTAGGGTTGAGGTATGACCTGGCCTCCTTCCTCCACAACTGCATGAGTTTCTGTGTGCCAACTTTGAGAAAACACTTTCCTCTTGCCTCGATGAAGCACAGTGAGGTTTTGCCTCAGTGGTGCTGAACCAGTCATAGCTGGTTCTTCAGCCCTAGCCTATGAGCATCCTGTTTCCCCAGTGAAGCAGGGAAAGACAGTTTCATCTTAGCACACTCCTTATAGGAAAGAAAGCATTGTCTAATGACCTCCCCAGCTGTAAATAATAACCAAAACATGAAATGCCTATTTGCTGATTTTTTTCTGTTGTTCTGTAACCCCTGTTCTGTCTGAGGAACCATGACCCCTTACACCTGTTGTTCCATTAGGGAAGACAGCAGACAAGTCAGGTATTCTTACTCATTTCATGTGCACCGCAGTGTTTGAAGTACTGCCGCCTGCTAACTAAGGGTGTTCACCTGGAGCTTGCTCATGTGTGGGACCTAGAAGAGGCTCCAGATTAAGAAGAGAAGGGTGATGTGCCATGTGCGCACACATGCACGCACATATGTATATATGTATATATAAGTCAGAAGCCAAGAGGTCTGCCCCAGTGCAGATTTCTCTCTCCCTCTCCCCCTCCCTCTCCCTCTCCCCCCTCTCCTACTCCCCCTCCCTCTCCCTCTCCCTCTCCCCCCCTCCTACTCCCCCTCCCTCTCCCTCTCCCTCCCCTCCCTCTCCCTCTCCCTCACCCCCTCCCTCTCCCCTCCCTCTCCCTCTCCCCTCCCCCTCCCTCCCCCCTCCCTTTCCCATCTCCCTCCCCTCTACCCTCCCCCTCCCCTTCCCTCCCCTCCTTCCCCTCCCCCTCCCTCTCCCCTCCCTCTCCTTCCCCTCCCCTCCCTCTCCCTCTTCCCCTCCCCCTCCTCTCCTCCCCTCCCTCTCTTTCCCCTCCCCTCCCTCTCCCTCTCCCCCTCCCTCTCCTCCTTCCCCTCCCCTTCTCTCTCCCCATCTTTCTCCTCTTCCACCTTCCTCCCTCCCTCCTTCTCTCATCACCATTCATGGAGGCTTGCCTGCGGTGCCTTCTGGACTGAAGGGTATCCATTCAAAATTGGTACCTACACTGTCATCTTCAGCTGTACACAGTTATAAGTGTACAATTACAAGGACTTCTCTGAGGTTGTTTGTTGTGGTGTGTAAACAAAAGGCAGTTGTCTGGGCATGTGTTTTTGCCTAGGAGGACATGAAAATTGCAGAAAAGCTTGTATCAAGAAGAATAAAGAATTCTTATTTGTCTCTTATCATTGTCCTACATCTGTGGAGAAAGCAAGTGACTGGCTCTAGAAATGGCCTGCTAGGCTAAACTTGCTGTTTCATTTATGTCCTGGATATGCTTTAATTGAATAAAATTAAAGTTCATGGGCAAATTCATTTAGTGATTTTTTTTTTCAAATAGAAGTTTGTCAATAACTTTCATGGGTTAGTTTCCTTTGAAATTGTAAATCTGATATATTGGGTATAGATTATGAAATGGCTTGAAGGAGTTATGATCTTAGGTTCTGGAATTGGGCAGAAATGGTTTTATTTGTGTCTGTGCATGTGTGTTCACATGTAGATGCTTGTGGGAAACCAATGGCTATCTCAAACTGCATTAGTTTCTGTGTGTCTTAGATACACAAAATGTTGGTCCATTTTGGGGGTGCAGGGTCTCTCTGTATCCTGCCACTTCGTCAGGCAGGTTTCTCTGCACCCTCTGGTTCCGTGTGAACCATGTGACTTACACTAGTCTCCTGCCCCTCTGAGCTTCAGTGTTCTCTTCTTAAGGTGGGGATAAGGAATGACGCCCTCCCCCTCCCCCCATAACTCAGACATAATTCAGAGTGAAGTCTGCACTCCTACCGCACCTTATATGAGCTCGGTGGGTATGTGAGAAGCTGTCACTTGCTTATTTGGAGTGGTATTCTTAGTGCTGCTTTAGCTACACAAAATCACTTTCTTGGTTCATTTTGTCCTAGCAGCGCTTTCTGGATCACCGTGTTGCTTACGGCCACAGCACACATCAACATTTACTGCTTTAGAATTACCACCTTTCTCAAGCTTCGTGGAAAAGTAATAAAGCAGTTACTGCTTAGTTTTAACCACATATAAGCTACCTCCAAATATGCACGAGTCTTGAGACGTAAAAATCCCTTACAGAGCATTCCTTTATCAATGAGTAGGTTTATACTGTATAGTGTGGATGCCGTCCAGATTGTTCTAGAGTGAAGAGATGTTTGTGTCTTCGTGAGTTTTAGTTTTGGCAGTTTCTCTCAACTCTTCCCCTTCAGTGTTTCCCTGGCATCTGCCTTCTTATCCAGCGTTTCTTTTTTCTTAACATTCTCACATCAGGCCTTATTTCTAGGACTTCTTTCTGCACACTGCTTTTCTGTCTCACCTTCCAGCCCTAGTGGTATGGCACTTCATAAGAAAACAATCCCCCGTGTGGATTGCCCTGCCCATCCCGCTTGATGTAAAGCTGACTGCAAAGGTTCAAAAGTCATTTACTCCTGACCTTGAAGTTTTCAAACATCCTATGCCCTGATTGTACCCCAGAGTACTTATTATATCAGTGCTTGTGCGGGGGACCCCAGACTCTGTTTCCAGAGCTCTGAAGGCAGCTATAATGTGCAGCCAAATATGAGAGCTGCCTTAGTGCAGTGCTGCAGAACACCAGGTAGACTTTTAGGAGTGAGGTGGGCCAGCTGGGGAACGCCTGGGAAACGCAGACTACTGTTCTGACAGGGTTGAGTAGCGAAATGAATGAGAGAGATGGTACAGTTGCTTGTGAAATGGTAATAGGAAATGTAATGTATCTGTGCCAATCAGGATATACTAAGGAGTGTCTGTGTGTGCTCATGCACACACGCACACACAAACAGGCTTGCATGCATGTGCATGCGAGTGCATGCACACCCGCCCCCCCACGCACATGTGCACACACACACACACACACACACACAGGCTTGCATGCATGTGCATGTGCATGCGAGTGCGTGCACACACACACACATACACACCACACACACACACACACACACACACACACACATGTCTGTGAGTCTGAGTACAGGTTTGCAAGTGTGTTTGAAGCAGATAGATGACCCTGGGTAATTTTAGTACTTTGTCTTTGCCTATCTTTCATTTTTCACGTTTCCCTCCACTCCCACCCCACCTGAATTTTTGTCGCCACCCTCTCCTGCCAGTGGTATATTATTCTTTCCCTTTCTAATTCAGTTAGATTTTTTTTCAAATGACATTTACAATGGCCTCTAGAGTTTATCATCCCTCCCCGCATTCCCTCCTCTATCCTGCCGTCCCACTTCCCACTTGGATCGCCCTCTTCTAATCCCCCCCCTCTTATACCACCATGTTTATTCCCCTTCCTTGGAAGAGTCTCTATCTCGTCCCATCCCCCACCCTGTTCCCTTGCTAGCTACCTAACCTCTATGGATATGCTAAGTGAAACACATATATCTAAAGCTTAAAAGCTAACAGCTACACTTAGAAAATATGCAAAGTTTTTCTTTTTGGGTCTGGGTTACTCTCTCAGGATAATTGTTTCTCGCTCCACCCATTTACCTGAATAGTCCATAATTTTATTTTCCTTATCAGCTGAATAATATTCCATTGTATAAACATACCACATTTTCAGTCTTTATTTATCAGTTGATGGATATCTAAGCTCTTTCCAGTTTCTGGCTATTATTAATAGAACATTGGTGAAAATGCATAGGCAAGAATCTCTTTAGTAAGATGTAGAGTCCTCTGGGTATATGCCCAAAGTTGGTGAACACGTCCCTAACTGTTTCTCAGTAATTTGTATTTCATTGTTTTGAGAACTCTCTGGTTAGTTCTATATCTCATTTTTAAATTGTACTTTTTTTTATATTCAGTTGGATCAGGGGGAGGGGCAGTTCTTTGTGTGTTCTTAATGCTAACCCTCTGTTGATGTCTGATTGGTGAAGATGCTTTCCCATTCTCTTGGCCTCTGCTTGGCTGGAATGATGGTGTTGCTTCTGTGTAGAAGCCTGGCCACGTGGCTTTATCAGTTCTGAGCCAGAGTTGTAGATTCATCCAGATTTGACCATGAAGCCAAATACCTGAGCCAGTGCTGAAGGGTGAAAATGCTGGTTTGCTAAGTCTCCCCAGGCCCACCCTTGGGTCTGGGGAAGTTTCAGCTTCCTTTAGAGTCCATGGAGAATGACTATGGTTTCTCTGTGGGCAGCCAGCACTACCCATTACATATTTACAGTAATGCACATTCAATATAAGGAGTTACTGGTACTTTTTAACAAGGGGAAGTTTTGAAGAACACACAGGAGAAAAAAAAAACCCTGTGTTTGTTAGTATTAATCAGAACATTGATTGGGTGCTATGCCTTAAAAATCCATCTTGTGAAGTTCATTTCCTTGCAACGTCCCAATTGCTGCAGCACCTGGAACCTTTGGTGGCAGACACATCTATTTTCTGCTACCAACATATAGGAAAATGGAGTTCCTATATAGAAAAACTTTTAAATATCTTATTATTGTTTTTTATGTATGTGGGTGTTTTGCCTGAATGTATGTCTGTGCACCATTTGCCTGCGTAGTGCCCGTGTTGGGGTTTTGTCTAAGCTCCACCCCACACCTACCTGGCAATAGCCAGGTATGCCCCGCCCCAGAGATCTGGCCCACTATAAGAGGGGCTACTTGCCCCTCCTCTCCCTTTTTTTGCTCTATGCTCTCCCACACTCTTTCACCTCTCTGCCCCTAGGGCTCTTCCCCCCTTTATGTGGTCATGGCTGGCCTCCACTCTCTCACTCCTCTCTCTCTCTATTCTCTCTCTCTCTCTCTCTCTCTCTCTCCCCCCCCCTCTCTACCACTAACTCCCATCCCCTACTTTGAATAAACTCTATTCTATACCATGTCTGTGTGTGTGTGGTCCCTCAGGGGCAGAAGTGCCCAGGCAAGGGCCCGCCTGGACACCTTCCCCCACGCCGCCTAGCCACACTCACCTAACCCCCTATACTCCCCCCTTTCATCCTTTCATCCTGGTGCCGAAAGTCCTTTCAGCCCGTGTAGGCCAGAAGAGCGCATCAGATTCCCTAGAACTGGAGTTAAAGACAGTTGTGAGCCACTATGTTGGTGTTGAGAATTGAACCTGGGGCGTCTGGAGAGCAGTCAATGTTTTTAACCATGGAACCACCTCTACAGCCCTAGAGAGAGTCTGTAAGCTCCGCATCTCAATGGAGAAACATAGTCTATGAAGAATTTGAAAAGACTGTGAGCTGCCTGTCAAGTGGCATTAGCAGTTGAAATAAACAAGGTAGCCTGTGGGCTGTGTGAGACAAAGATCATGTTTTCCAGTTTGTGGCTGCCTCACATACAGTGGATTGACAGACACAGAGTTCATCTATTTGATGATAGAAGACCTTGTTCTGAGAACTAGTTTGGTGTTTGAAATGGTTAAGCACAGTCAGCAGAAAGCCATTGCCTTGTTTCTAGAAACTTAAATGGTTAAACTTCAATTATTTCTGCCCCATTTAAGATGAAATATTTAAGTAGAAACAGTATTAGCCCAGTCCTACTATGAGAAACTTAAGACAAGTCCCAGTGGGTGACATTAAATCAGAATGGTCAATGTGCTTCAGAACTGTCAATCTCATCAAAATGAGGAAACTCTAAGATGTGAGGACAGTCCCGGGCATCCTAAAGAAGGGAAGGTGGAACACAGTGGCTGCTTGGATGGACCAAGGAGTGGAAGAAGGCACTACAACAGGATGTAGAAACCTGGATGAAGGCTGGGCTTTAGTTAATGGTGAGGTGTAGGTATGGGTCCATTCGTTGCAACAGATGCATCACATCGGTAGACACTGACAGTAAAAGCTATACTTTATAGGCACTCTGTAGACCATTAGAATTATGCTGTATACTTAAAACTATCCTAAGACAAAGGTCATTTTAAAGAATGAGATTCTGCTGAAACGCTACTGTAGTGGAGTCCAAATGTTAGTAAAGCAAGAAGTCTGCAGTTTTAGGGATTTCCTTTGGATAGTGAGACTAGAACATCCTTTAGATTCAGCAGTTTTTTTTAAAAGCTTAATTGTGGGTTTATGACCCATTGTTCACTTGTCTGCCCACCTGCTTCATCATGGGGTAACGTAATAGACATGTATTTTCAGCATCTATTTTATACCAAGAAATAAGAAACATTTTTAGCATCTACTTTATACCAAATATGTACTGTACACTATTAAAATTAATACACCAAGTTTTAGAAGCCTGTGGAGTAGGCTTTCTGTTGCTACAAACAAGAAGAATGGAGATGGGGAAGACTGTGTGTTATGTGTGCTCTTCTAGATGTCACTGACAGAATCCCCTGAGACCCAGGGCTCCCCTCCCCCCACTTCCCATTCTTTCTTCTTCAACAAGGGATTTCTTTTCTCTTTTTTTTTTTTAACATGCTTAAATTATTTGGGCTGATTCATTTATTCCTCATTGGTACTTAAAAGCAATTTATGCTTTAATTCTGATTTTAGTTACTCCTATGAACTGATTTTTTTAAATTTTTTAATTAATTTTTTTTATTGAATATCGTCTTCATTTACATTGCCAATGGTAAAACCTTTCCAGATATCCCCCCCCTCCCCTAAGACTCACAACCCCTCCCCTTCCTCCTTCTTCCACATATTGGGTGGTGTCTCTCCACCCAACACACACACATACACACACACACACACACACACACACACACACACACACGTTTCCCTTTGTTCGAGCCTCTGTTGAGCCTTTATCTGACCAAGGATCACTCCTCCCACTGATGCCCAACAAGGTCTTCCTCTGCCACAATTTTGGCTGGAACCATGTGTGCCCCTTGGTTGATGGTTCAGTCCCTGGGAGTCTTGGGGCATCTTGGTGGCTGAAATCATTGTTCTTCCCATGGAGCTGTAAACCCCTTCAGCTCCTCCAGACCACCATCCAGCTCCTCCATTGGGGACCCCATGCCTAGTCCTGCTAGCATCTGCCTCTGTATTTGTAAGGCTCTGGCAGGGCTCCTCTGGAGACAACCATGGCATACACTTCTTGTCATCCATAGTGTCAGGATTTGTTGACTGTTTATAGGATGAATCCACAGGTAGGGCAGTCTCTGGGAGGCCTTTACTTCAGTCTCTGCTCCACACATTGTCTCCCTTATTGCTCCTGTGGCTATTTTGTTCCCTTTCTTAGAGGAACTGAAGCACCCTCACTTAAGTCCTTTTTCTTGAGCTTGGTGAATTGTAACTTGTTTATTTTGAGCTTTTGGGCTAACATCCACTTATTAGTGAGTGCATACCATGTGTGTTCTTTTGTGATTGGGTTGCCTTGCTCAGGATGACACTTTCTAGTTCCATCCATTTGCCTAAGAATTTCATGAATTCATTGTTTTTAATAGCTCAATAGTACTCCATTGTTCCCTTCAAATATGCATATATTTTTAAAAGTCTGTAAAAGGTTTTAAAATAATTACAGGCATTCAGAAAGTTAAAAAAACATGGTAGGTATGGTCCGAGTACCCTTACTAAAACCTTACTCAGTTGTATCATTTTACATAATTGTAGAACCTTATCAAATTTGGGGAATTGTCATTTGACATGGATATAAAAGTATGAACTCTCATTTGACATGGATATAGAAGTATGAACTGTCATTTGACAGAATATAAAAGTATGAACTAGACTATAGGCCTTTCTCAGTTTTCGCCCATTTGCTGAACATATGTTTCTGTGTGTGTGCTTGTACATGTGTAACATCATGCACTTTTATCCCATGTGTAGATCTGAGTAGCCTTTACTGCCACAAGATCCTATTTCATCACAGGAAACCACTTTACTCTCTACATGTGTATTTGGACCAGGCTCCCCAGTCTGTTAGCAACTTTGCATCTTTTCTCAATGTCTTCAGTTTTTGTCTGTGTATGCTTGTATGTATAGATGGAATCATATGTCCCATTATTGAGACTTCTCCCACTGAGCTTACTGTCCGTGGACTCACCAAGGTTTGTCAATAGATTTCCCTGCTGCTGATTAGCTTGTAATGGTGTGCCTGCACTATAGTCCTACCCTCATTCACCCCTTTGAAGGACATTGCTGTCAGGAAAAGGCTATCATGAACATTTGGGTACATATTAGTTGTGTGAACAAAACTTTTCATTTCTCTGGGATAACTGCCCAAGAGTTGGACTGCAGGGTCATGGGAAGTGCGTATTTAGTTGTATAAGAAAGTGAGAAAATGTTTGTGAGTGAAGTGTTTCCATTCTTATTATTCTTTCTCTGTCTGTCTGTCTGTCTGTCTGTCTCTCTCTCTCTCACACACACACACACACACAAGCAGACACACATCCACACATACTAATGTCTCACTGTGTAGAGCATCTTTTCATGTGACTGTTGGCCATCTGTATTTTCTCTTTGGAGAAAGGTCTGCTCCTAACATTTTTTTCCACTTTCTAACTGTTTTTACATATTTTGTTTTTGTTTTTTTGTTTATAGCTAGGTTCTGAGAGTATTATAATGTAAGAACTTTGTTAGATTTGTGATTTATAAATGTTTGCTTCTAGTGTGTTCTGGGCCTGCTTTTTACTAAATAGGCAACATCTTACACCGTCCCAGAGATTCTCACCTACCCACAAAAGGGGGGAATCCTGCTTTAGCCTCCAGACATATTTTCCTTCCTTTCACTATGGAAGATTTTGTTAAACTTTATGGGGTTTTCTCATAAAAAGAGACTGCTTTCTCCACCATCTCTGTGCTTTCTGTACAGTTTTCCCATGGCGAGCCTTTCCCCTTCTGTTTAGTTAATGATCCTAAGATTATTTGTTGTCTTAGTGAGCCCACACTAGAGAGGACCGAGGGTCGAGGGTGTGAGGAAGAACCGTACTGTTTCTTACGTAGTTGTTTCCTGCTTCCCAATACAGTGTTAGCCATGCAGTCAAAGATGCGGTGACAGTTGTCAGTCTTCTGCACAAAGAAGTCTATTTTCACAGCATGAATGGAAGGCTGTTTGTCAATTACTTAAATGGTCCCAGAAATCAGTGCATAGCCAGAGACCAAATAATAGAATTTCCAAACACCAGAATTTTCATAAATCAGAATTTTTAAACGCTGAAGAAAGCAAGCATGCCCTAATGAACTAACTTTGTGTAATTGGGCACAAAGAAAATGCTCTGCTTCAAGCTTGCCTTCATCATTGTATTATTTCATAATTCCCTTGAACTCTTTTAGGTAGTAAAATTCTGAGGGGCTCAGTTCATTTAAAACTCAGCACTGAGGGAGAGAACATTGAGAAAGGAGAACAGTGGTATGAGTAATGGGAGAGTAACATTGTCATTAGGACACTGGCTATGACAGTAAATATATATATTACTGGCAGAGAAAGGAGATTCTAACTCCTTTGGCTGGCTCCTTGGCTAGCTTCAAATGCTAGCCAAGAAAAGATTCCACTTAGCTGCAGACCATAGGGTAGTATCTTTAATTGTAAGATCCTCACTTTTGTTTTCTCGACTTTTTCGAGTAGACATTTTGGGGTTTCATTCTTACATTTCTAACTAAATGGATCAATTGCCCTCAAATTACAAACGCATGCGATCTGCTCCTTTCCACTGTGCCCTCCCGAACTTCCTCTTGTCATCGCTGTTCCTGTTTGAATTATCAGCAGGGCCATGATTCATCTCTGATGATACCTTTAGATTCCTCCTGCACAAGCCCTGAGAACGCGCACAGCTCCATAGCTTCCCGAACGAATTGCATAAGATAGAGATGTGTAAAATATGAAAACCACTTGTAGCCGTCTTCTGGTTGCAGCTGATCTGCTGGCCATCTGGTTATCCCCCTTTTCCTTCTGCACCCCTACTTTGGAATTTCCTTCCTTTTCCGTGCTCCTTAAATGTGTTTCCTGTGCATACAGGGAGGGACATAGTGGGGTTTTACAGTGCAGGCTTGTTGTATTTGAGTAATAATAATTGAGAAAAATGGATGTATTCTTTAAAAAAAATCAATATCAAATTACTGGATGGCTTCTTGGAGAAGGGCGTTTGTGCTGAATCTGGAAGGTGCACCGTGTGACCAGAGCAGGATAGAGGAAAGCAAGAAACATTAGATAAAACGGGCTTTTAAGAAAGCAATGATTTCGTCCCTTTCTCCCCCCCTCCCCTCCCCTCCCCTTTCCCTTCCCTTCCCCTTTTACCTTCCCTTCTCTTCCCTCCCCTCGCCTTCTCCTCCCCTCCTCCCCTTTCTTCCCTCCCCTCCCCTCCTCTTCTCTCCTCTCTTCTCCTCTCCCCTCCCCTCCCCTTTCTTCTCTTCCCTTCCCTTTCCCTTGCCTTTTCTCTTTTATTTCCTTCTTTTCCTCTTTCCTTCCTTTCTTTTGAAGGCATGCATTTATCTCCTTGGCTTGGGGAAACTAGGAAACTTATTTAGGGGGCAAGATAGCTGTTGCAACAGTATAGCATCTACTGCATGAAGGAGAGGGTGTTTAGGCATCACTAAGGAGTGAAAATCGCCTCAGCCTACTTTCTAAGTTGTGTGTGTGTGTGTGTGTGTCTGTGTGTCTGTGTCTGCTTGGTTGTCGTGTGTCTGCGTGTGTGTTTGCAGTAGCTAAGTCCTTTAATGTCTCAAGGCAAGGCAGCTCTTTTAAGCTGAGTATCACTAATACAAAGGCTTGTGAGATGGTGTCTGATAGATATTCTGCACTGTTGGTTTTGCACTTAAACTGAGCCAGCACTTAGACAATTAGCAACTGACAGCCAAGCCAGTAATGACAAAAACAAACAAACAAACAAACACAACCTAAACCAAGATACTTAACTCACAAATCTGTATTACCCCACACACCAAGATGAGACAGCTCGAAAGACAACATATAGTTTAAGTAACTATTGAAATGTGTGCCCCTTTTGAGATACTCCAGGAGCTGTGGGGCACATCTGGCGTTTCCTCTGGCCAGCTTTAGTCCTGATAAGCCCTTTGCTCTCTCATGGCCATTTTTCTCTGCCTGGGTCTACATGCTTAGCTACTCCAGCTGTAACATCCTGAATAACTTAAGTCACAAATTGTGCTTTGTTTAGACAGTGTAGTGCAATAGCTAATCTTAGTATTTTTGCACTCATTAACAAAGCTATATTCTATGGTGGGGATTCAACCAGTGAACATGTTGTTCACTTTGCACAAGACCAGGTAGATTTTGTCCCTAAAACTAGGTCATATTGTCACCACCACAGAAAGACAAGCATATTTCCAGAACACTGGTTCTTGCGTATCTTGGGGAAGGGTAGTTGCCATGGTGATCTCACAATCTCTGGAGGGAATTCGATCCTGTCCTTAAACAACCCGCAACCCACTGAGCTTGGAGCACCCCTCTGCAAAGGATCTCCTTCTGCAGAAATTAGTCACATTATTGAAACAGAGTTTAATTTCTGCTGCACTGGTTCATCATAGCTTTGGCTAGTATTCTTAAGAACTGCAATTAGAGGCAATTAGTTTGTGTTGATGACTTTGTGATTTTTTAAGAACGAGGTTAGCTATATTTCATGTCAGCTGTTCTGCAAATGTACTCTCAGATGCACAGAATGCTCTTATTCATGTGAGCTGTTGAACTTAAAGCAGTCTAGCAAGATGCATTTCAGCTTTTGAGGTTTGAAGTTTTTCAGACTTTCAGTGTGTTTCTTATGAACAGGGTACCCTCCTGTCTATACAAGGCCACTAGGGAAACAAGCACTAATGTCCAGAGCATTCTGGAGCAGATTCTGTGCATGGTCGGTAGTTCTGAACCAGCAATTGCTTGGCGGGCAGATTGATGTGTGAACACCGTATTTACAGCACCGAGACCGCACATTTGCTCTGCAGCTGTGTTTAACGGTTATCAGTTTGGCGCACAGTGTGATTATTTTGGAGGGAGAACACACACTTCAGACCCCTTTTGGCAGTGCCTGAGTGACTGAAGTACCTGCTGCTGAGATGAATCATATGAACTTAATTAGATTTGCTACGTAATTAGCCTTGGAGGAAACCTAGGGAAAATCCTGGTGGGTTGGTGATTTGTTATGTCAAATGTAAGCATGCTCCTTCTGGAGACTGGGGATTGAAAATGATGAGATTCGAATGCATTGGAAACTCTGATTCATATATGCACACATGTGCACTTATATGCATTTAGGTATGTGTCTGCACATATCTGTGTATGTACAGACACACAGAGAGAGACAGACAGACAGACAGAGAGACAGAGTCAGAAAGCAGACACATGTGCTTTTAAAAGTGAAACTTTTCCGAGAGTGACTGGAATGTGTGCCTCAGACAGCTAGGATTTGTTTGCCCCGTGCAGCTCCGTCTGTACACGGCAGTGTCCACTTGTAGGAACTTACATACATGTTCAGCTCCTTTTCCACTGCTAAGGGGAGCCCACAGCTCCTTAATAAGCACCCAGTGTCGGTTGTGTGAATAAGCATGGATTGGGGCTGGTGTATGTGCTCTGAGATGGACCCTGTGCTGCTGAATTAAGTTTATACTGAATTCATGATTGTAATTTCAGTGGCTTGCCCTATAGCCTCTTGTTTTGATTGATTTTTTTTTAAAAAAAAAAGAGGACTTAATTTAATTCTCAAAAACCATTAATTTAAATACTTTACAGATATTATTCTTTGGTGGTAGAGTCCTTAAAAAAATTCAGTCAAGTGTATAGAACAACTATAAAATATTTACTGTAAGGAGATTAAATTTTATTCCCCAATTTAAGGCAAAGCCAGACTAAGACTTGCAAACTATGTGTATTTAAAGTATTTCGCCAGCCTCTCAAAAAGTTGTAATATTTAATCAAAAAACTTAGATACATTCATCTAGACTATCTCATAAATAAAGAAATAAATGAAAGGGGGCTGGTTTCCTTTTCTTCTGAAGTGCTTTGTGATTTGAAACTCACTATAGAAACCGTCAAACTTATGCAGACAGCCGTGAGCTGGAAACAAGTGCTGTCTCACAGTCACATACTCGCACGAAAGCAAGCTGCTCAGGGTTAACTAGAAACAAATTCCTCCCATGCACACCACACACACATCTCAGGAAGCTGCTTCAAAAGAAAAAAAAATCATCAAGCCTGCAAACCCACTTGCTGTGATTCTGATTAAAGAAGGCTGTCCAGTCCCCATGGTCTGAGCAGTCTTCCCCACTACAGGCTCCAATTCTTCTGCTGCTTGTGAGAGTTGTTTTTTTTTTTTTTTTAAACCAAAAAACAAAGTCTCAATTAGCCTTGAGAAAAACAAATGGCTCCTGTTCACAGGTGCAGTAGTAACAGTAACTACAGAATCACCTTGGATCCCAGCAAGTCTTTGAGTACAGAGACTCTAGTCTTTCAAGATGCACCTTGCACCTGTGTCCGGTGAACCCCACAGGTCTAGGTTGGCAGATGTGTGTGTACCTGTGTGAGTTGGCTCTTTCCCCTGCCTCTCAGGACTCACTTGTCACCACTACAGAGATGTTAAAAGGATTGAGCCAGGCTATATAGACAGTTAATGCTAATTCGTTATCAAATAGGACGATCTGTTTAGTTATTGTTTAGGCTGGGTTAGGAGCGTGTCTGCTGCCCCTTCCTGGAACTCATAGGGAAATGGACAGCTTCATCCCCCCTCCCCCTGTATTTCTCCTTGTTGTTTTTCTGGCTGTTCCTTGCATGTGTTAAGTGTATGGGAAATTGAGGCCATTTATGCTTAGGTACATCATTAGCCGTGACATAATGACCAGTAATGTGAACCTCTGTGGCCTCTGGTGGGGGACTCGGGGATTATTCAGTACTTTCTGCCTTAGCTACAGATTCTTCATTGGAGGTTCAGATTTAATTTATGGAAATCAGTCCCTAGAAGACAAGGATTTAAAAGAATAAAAAAAAGTTCTGATCCATCTAAATAAACACATGAATATTACCTCTTATATCACTACTGTTTGTGTAGCTCACCTCAAGCTCCTTGCTCAGGGTGTCTTTCGTCAGACCTTTCTACACTTAACTATAATAAAGTATTAAGAGCCAGATGTCAGCCACCAGCCACCCCTCTGATAAATCTGTGGGTTTTAGCCTCTTCGTTGGAAGTTTATCTGCACTGAGCACATAGTATAGCTGTGCTAAGGCTGCGTGAAGAGCGGAAATGGTCTTATTAGCACCAATTTTCTCAATCACAGGAGTACAGAAAAACCCATGGATTTGAGCCACCCCCTGAGTTCTGAAACACAGGAAACTGTTTGCAAATTCATAGACATTCAACGTGAAACAGGAATTTTTGTCAAAAATAACCAATTTTAAGGGCAGAAACGTCACTAGAGAGAAAAATGTACTTTGGATTCTGCCTTTTATTTTATTTTATTTTTTTTATTTGAGTTTTATTTGATACTAGCAGTCACTGCAACGGCTGGATTTATTTATTTATTTTCACCAGCAGGCTACTGGCTTGAGGGCGCAGACATACATCTGAATGATGGGGGTTTTCACCTGCCCCTTTCCAGCTTCCGTCACACTTCCCTAACACGGGCTTAATTTATTCAGTGACTAAACTTTATGAATAGCAGCAAACAACAGCATCACATTTCTGACCAGACATCTGCCAAATGATTGAGAACAACGTGTAACATTTATTTCTGCTGGGCTTTTACGGTTAAAATTGAAGCCATCTATCTAGTGGCCAGCGTCAAACAGCGGAACAACTCGGCCTGATAGAGTCACTCAAATCAAACTTGAACGGTTACGTTGCCATGGCACCGAGAATGAGCTTTTTAGAAAAGTGTTTCATTTCATAAGACATCGACATTGTCTGTCGGCATCATGCATATATAGTAAAGTGCTCACTCTCCCCTTTGCCTGGTGTGTGTGTGTGTGTGTGTGTGTGTGTGTGTGTTTATGTGTAGTTAGCAAGCTGCTTTAGTATTCTTTTTAAACACAAACAACAACACATAAATCTAACAAGTTTAAAGGGAAGGATAAACCTTGATAATTTTGCAATACTAAGTTTTGAAATAACAAATATTTTAGCTACCTTTTTAAAAATTCAGTTTCTTGTTTTTGTTTTTTCATTAGAAAGATAGGACCAGTTTGAGAGGGCCCCATCTGTTCTTTTTAGTTTCAGTTTATGGTTAGGTTTGAAACTTAAGAACAGGTTGCAGAGAGTGCCCACCACTCACTAACTCAGCAGCTCAAAGCAGAAAACAGTGCATCTCCCCGCCAGGAGACAAAGGTCGCCTTAGCTGGGTCGATGCCTGACATCTGACTTTTGAACATCTGGGGTGGGTAGACTGCGGCCCCAAGTATTTTATGAGAAAACATGCAGAAACAGGACTTTTTGCGATCACCCGAAGTCACTTTTCAGGAGGATTTTAATTTGTCGGTGACAAGTACACCGGAAATCCTACCTTATCGAGAACAGAGCTGTTTGCTCCTGAGGGGACCCCCGAGCTGTTGCCGGCTTATGTTTATCATTATGTGTCTGCATCCTAAGGAAATTTCGCCTTCCAGTGCCGCTGCCGTCTCAGCCCGTGCTCTTTTCTATAGGAAGAATTTGAACTGTAAAATTTGAGAAGCTTCGGCGTCTGTGGAAATTTGAGATCCTTGCCTTCCCCCACTTTCCTGCATATAACATATTTTAACAAAAGCATTGTGTCCCAGTGCGTTCTACATGTCAAATTGCACATACTTTATCTCCGAGGAGTCTCAGCCTCGGACTGCAAAATTATGAAGCCCAAAAGCCCTTCAGAGTCCAGTTGTCATTAGTAAATGCGCTGTAGGAAGGTTTAACAAGGAAATTAATTTTAAGTCATTTTTTTTCCTTACTCTACCATTTATTGAAAATGGTGGGCATCTCAGGTCATAGTTCACAATAAGGGGCAAGTCTAAAGTAGGATAAAAATCTTTGCAGGTTTTACCTGGGAAACCAAAGTGGTACTGGTGTGGTGCTAGGTTTTATGTTTCTGATGCCTAATTTAGAATTCATGAAAATTAAAATCAACTAATATTTTAAAATTTATGGGTCCCTAGATCATCACAGTATAGTGCCATGTTTTAAAAATATTCCTTTTAGCTACATTATAAATGAAAGTGAGTTATGAGTTAACCTTATTTTCTTTTCATCAGCTGTTATTATAAAATAGCAAAATTTAGAAAACTAGCTTAGTAAAGCTAGAATCTAATCTCTAACTTACAACAATTTTGGATTAGTATGAGGCATTGATTTAATACTAAATTTTGGTTTTAAAATTTGTGCTACTTCAGTTTCTTTAGGCAATATGTCAAGAGTCGTTGAGATTTTTGTATTAAGATATTAGTATTGTAGCATGCTGTGACACTGGACCATGAAATTTTTCTTCTTTCTTTCTTTCTTTCTTTCTTTCTTTCTTTCTTTCTTTCTTTCTTTCTTTCTTTCTTTCTTTCTTTCTTTCTTTCTTTCCTTCCTTCCTTCCTTCCTTCCTTCCTTCCTTCCTTCCTTCTTTCCTTCTTTTTTTTCTTATTTAATGTTATCTCCAACTAGGTGTTAGATAGCTTGGCTGTATCCAGGGAAACCCAGGAATATCAGAAATGGTGTTTGTTTCCAACTTCAGAAAATAACTCTCATTTTTAAAATAGAGTTGGAATTTAAGTAAATATATTTAATCAGAATTTAAATAAAAAACGTTAATTTGATATTCAGTTCTTTCTTTAAGTAGCTCAAGAATTGTTAAAATTTTTCCTATCAACTTGCTAGGGATTTGCATCAATGATAAAGAAATGGGGTCTTAACAACAGGCATTGAAGATGTGTCTAAGAACTTGTATAATAGAGACCTCAGATTTGAATTTAGTTAACACTATGATTTTTACACTTTGAAATTTGCTGAGAAAGTTTGACTTTAACAGTAATAAAGCTTTTTTATAACTCTGGATAAAATTCTATTATTCATTGAATATAATGATATTGTTTAGTTATATGGGTGTTAGTGGTCTGCATCCCATGTGCATAGTATTGAGACAACACAGTATACATGTAGGTTTGGAGGGTATCCTGTTGACTTGGGGGTTTGGGTGGGAACCCTGACTACTGAAGAATGATTTATATATCGAATCCCATGGAAAACTGGCACATAATAATACACATACAGTCTAAGCTCTGCTTTAAGAGTGTGATACATAGTGCTTAAAGCATTAGCTTGGGTGAACGTAATTGCATACATCGGTGACGTTGTATTTATTTAGCTCGGTGACCTGCAGTTGCTGGCACACGGCCCTCAGCAGGTCTCTGTGACTCATGTGCTGAGAAAGTGTGAGTCAAGATGTCCGAGTCACTCTTTCTCATTTGCAGAAACTCATGTTTTGACTGTGGGCAAGTTTTCATGGCAGATTTAAAACAAATATTCTGTGATAATATTTGGAGGCAGGGTGATGTCTAGCCTTACATAAGTGAGATTAATATAAGGTTCATGGACTTTCAAGCTATCTGCTCCATGTCATTTTGGAAAATGAGTTTAGTCTTTCTTGTGTTTTTAGTATTTAACGCTTGGACTTCCAGTTATGAACCCTGGACAACTATCTTTATATAGAAGGACATCTGTGGTTTTGCTTATCAGTAAATTAATGATGACTAAATTATATTAGGATATAACTATAAATGCCAGTACACTGACAAATAGCATCACACTGTTTCAGAATATACTCCTTGAAATAGATGATAACTCTTTGGTCCGTCTGCCTTATTCACTGCTGCAACTGAATCTATGCCCATCCTCACATAAGATACAGTCTATAGTTCAAATCATTACAGTGGCATGGATACCATCAAAGGGCTATCAATACTAGACTGTTTTGTTAGCAAAGCCAATTAGAATGAAATCTGTCTTTCACCTTGGAATTAGGTTGTGGATTTTTCTCCTTGTTAAAACACAAAAGCCTGATTTATTAGATCCTATAATGGACACTTGTCTATTTGACTTACAAGGTGTTCCTATTGTTTCTGCTTTCCTCAGATACCATTGAGCGCCCAGAAAGATTAGTTAATAATTAATTGTTTATCATTTTTTTTCTAGTCAGCACCAGCATACCACGTATGAAAAAGCATAGGAAAGACTTAATAAGGTTTTTGATTCAGACTTTGAACTTGACCTCACAGCTCTCAGCTCGTGATGGCGTGGAGTCTTGCACAGTGGACTGCATCCAAATTTCTGTCACTAGAAGAACTGACTACACATTATTCCAGAGTTCCTCTTAGAAAGAAATATGAGCTGGGAATGTCCTTGAAGTAAAACATAAAATAAGAAACAAACAAAAAACAAATGGTTGTTTTTAAAGGCATACCAAATGTTACGGTACGGTTTTCTTGACCCGTTTTCCAAAGGTGCAGCCCTCGTGGCATCCACTAACCCTCGGGACTCCACTCACAATCTTCTGTGTGTTGACACATCACTTTTCCGTGGGCTCAGCATGTGGAAAAGACATTCTTTTGATATGCTAGATACTTTAACCATTGTGAGGTTTTGATTTACCTGTCTCCCTGTACTTTCTCCTGCCTAGCTCAGGACCTGTGCGCCCCACCAGGGGGCAACACCAGACTCTGACTGAGTGCAGCCTGCTCAGTGGTCCTGCTCTGCCTCCTCCACCCTCCTTCACGGAGCGGCTGATGTACTGGGGGTGATTTCTTATGTGTTTTAAGGCTTCGTAAGGAGCTGCTGGGCTGTGTGCTATATTACGGATGCCATAACTCAGGTTTGACAGTTGGCATAGCTGAATCTTTCTTCGATGAGTTGGCCCGCTGTTTCAAATACCTGCTTTTCTATAGATAAGGGACTCCTTTAACTTGGAAAATCTCAAGAAGAAAATAAAAACCCTGTGATCTTTAAACATTCTGACGTGTCAGCCATGAAAACCAGCAACTTATCATATGTTACTGTGCATCTAAAGAGGTAACTGGACAAAAGCTGCAGAATGGCAGAAAAGCGATCATAATGTGAAATAGTGATTTCAGCTTTGTTGTTGCATATGGAGACTTTGGAGAGATGAAATCACCCTAGAGTAAAGATTCTCTTCAGATGCAATTCCAGATTCCATGCTGTGCCAATTATATTATGCAACCTTACCATAAAACAACATGAAGATTTGGTGAGGGCTGCTGGAGCCACAGTGTTCTGGAATGGTGAACTAAATGTTTTCAGTGATAGACCACTATCACATGAAACAGGGAGATTATAGCTGATGAACTTAATTTTTTAATGGGGTAAAATGTTATGCATTTGTAAGATCTTGAGGGATTCCATGAAAGCCCTAACATGCAATTATACAAATATATATAAATTATATAATTATATATATATATATATACACACACACATACATATAACATACACATTAATGTTAGTGTATTTTACTCTCTTGACTATTTTCTATTTCTGTTAAAAAATACCTGAAACTGGTTAATTTATAGAGAATAGATGGGGTGACTCCTTCTGGAGGCTACATTTGATCTTTTTCTCCAGCCACTGCTGCCCTCACAGGGCCATGATGGGGTCAATCTTCACGACTTCATCTAATCCATATCTGCTTCCCAAACTTCCATGTCCAAGTATCACTGACCTAGGGAACTAAGAAAGTTTCCAATATGTGACCTTTAAGAAACGCATTCAAGCAATTAAAGTTACTTCTAGTAAAACAGAGACTTAAATGTAGGATAGCTAAAATCTTGGTAATATTTCATTTATCTTTAACTGTAAGGGGTCTGATTCTATGCACTTACAATTGTTTTTCTTTTCACTGCATTAAAAAAAAAAAAACTTTGTCTCTTCTGATCTCATGACCTTTGCTTTCCAAAAGCATAACAAGGAAATTGAAGAGAATGTTATATTATAAAAATCAGGCAAATGAAGATGTATTTTGCCTGCATCTATGGGTTTGGTGATTTGGAATTATTATATACTGCTTGCCTCCCTTGCTGGCTGTGGTGCACAGAGCAGTCCAAATAGCTACTGTATAAACAGCTGGAACTGTGCCTGCACAGACCTCAGTGTAGCTCAGAGGCTCCTGGTCCTGGGGCATCTGTTTCTGCCCTTGTGTGTGTTACCATCGTACACAGTCTGCTTTCAGCCTCACATCTTATACGGCCTCCTCACTTCTTATGATGTGGACAAGGTTTCCAAGTTTGCTCCCAACCCCCTGCACTGCTCAATGATCTTTTATAAAACTGTGATAACCCAGTCTGCCTTCCATGTCATCTTTTAAGCAAACATTCCTAATTCTTACTATTGGCATTCTCAAAACTAATACACAGTAGAGCTGCTGGGTGGCTCAGGGGTGAAGGCACTTGCTAAACAAACCAGATGACTTGAGTTCAACTCCCAGAACCCCTGGGGGGTGGAGAAAACTCCCTCCCAGAAGTTGTTCTCAGAACTCTAGGTACACTCTGTGGCCTGAGGATGCCCCTCCCTCCCTGCCTTTCGCCCCCCCCCCCCCCCCCCCGCCCCACCACACCATACACTTCTAATAAAAATTTAAAAGTAATAAATCTGAGATTGAGGAAGAGACTTTAGCAGCAACGTTTGGATCTTCCTTGCCCGGGCACATCAGGTTTTGACCTCAGACAATTTCAACAGTCTGTCTCTTCACTCATGAAATGAAATAAAAATGAGATAAAACATATAACTCATTGAGCACAGAGCCTGGTACTATGTGAGTATTGTTAACATATTTTTGGGGGACCTCACAGTTGCAAAAGCACATGCAGAAGGAAATGTCTGTGCCATGTTGGAGTTACATGGGGCTTTCTGGAGGGACTGTGATGTCCCATGAGCCATCAGTTTGCAGCTGTCACTGTAAGGACATCAGGGTTCACATTCATCCTTCTTGCTGGACCCCAAGTACCTGGAAGAAAGCCTCTCTTGACTCCTGTGTGGATGTGTATTGAACCCAGTGATGTCATGGTAGTGCCGGATCATGTTGGAGCTGGATACAGGCAGTTCACCCTCCCTGTTCTCTCTGTGGAGAAAGACACTAGCTAGACTCTGCCCTAGACACTACATAAAACCGTCTATACAACTCTGTAGGCCAGGCCACTCCTTAATTCCTCATTCTATGCACTTGCTATTTCTGAGCTAAATGTCAGCAAATATAATTTTTAAATGAGTATGTGCTTAAGCTGGGAATGTGTCTCATACCTGTAATCTCAGCACTTGGGGGCTTGGGGTGGGGGTGAGCTGACTTGGGGTGGGGGTGAGCTGAAGCAGTAGAACTACCAAGAGGTCAAGGTTAGTCTGGTCTGTGTAGTGAGTGCAAGGCTGCCCAGGAAGACTGTGTCTCTAATAAAACAAAAACAAACTAAGTAAAGTAAAGCAAAACATCTGATTGTACTTAAGCAGCCAAGAGAACAGATAGATAAATGTAATTGGTTTAGATTGTCCTGACAGTTCAGCACACATGGTTGTTTCTGCTATGTGGTTATAGTGGAGAGAGATGTTTTGAAGGATTAATGTCATATATTTGTATATCTGAAAATGAGATTCAGACATTTCTTTTCCAAAGTGTGTATGTGAGTGTGAGCATTCATATGTCCGTCTGTCTATCTGTCTTTATCTGTTGATATGTGTATATGGCTTCCTTATGAAAAACCTGATGTTGAGCAAGGCTGTGCTATTTGGGTGGAGCTCAAAAGAGTGTAGCCCTGTGGGTAATTTGCATATAGACCAGGTCTTTGAGCACAGCTGCTTGGTTGATCCAGACGTCATATTTCCAATTGTTTTACAATATGTTCCACTTGATGTCTGTGGAAGAAATAACTGATGGTTCTTGGTTAATGTCTTTGATTTAGCAAAAAGTTAGAATTTCAATTCGGATCACCTCTCTGGGGCACATGCTAATTACACTGAGAGCGCCATCCGTGGTCTTCTGTTCACCGTCCTTGAACTCTCACCCCTGAATTGTGGAAGACATTCTTGTGCATATAATCATTTAATTCTATCCTATTTAATTTTCATTCTTGGCTTCTGAGGGGAGAAAGAGCTACACACAAAACCATCAATTTCTGTAACCTAAAATGAGGACTTTTATTCAGACAAAACTTGATTCTTTAATTTTTTTTTCATTGTCACTTGAAGACAGATTCAGTGTTGTCTCACAGAGCCTAAAATAAATCTTAAAAAGTATAAACTGAAACCCTTGCCCTTTTTGCTGTTCCTAGCCTTGGAGGGTGATGTTTCTAGTTCAGGTGTGTCTGGGTGGTAGATTGGTTTTTCTCTGCTGGTGCAGACATGTATATGACTTTGGGGAAAAGGCAAAGTTCACATCCTTGAGTTAGGAGCACAGCTGCTTGACAGTGATCAGGTTGGATATTGTCTACAATAAAGAGACTGAGGATAATGAGATAGATTGGCTTTCCAAGTCAGTGGTTACAAGGGTAAAATCAAAGTCACTTAGTGAAATGTCTTGTCTTCCATCTTCTGTACATTGTGTCCATAGCTAATTCGCTTACAAAGAAAGTGGTATTCAAGGAAGATGGGAAGACAGCTGAGCCCTCTAACATGTAACTGAGTTTATCCCACATTGACAGTTTAAACCTCTTTAAAATTTTCTGATGCATTGAAGACAGTGGAGGTGCCTCCACCCTGCCTGTTTTCCAGTTTGGTTGTTAGAGGTGGAATGCTTCCATGGCTCTGTGAGCTCGTATGGTGAAGTTCTGTGGCTGTTGCTGGGAAGTGTAACACTGGCATGGTGGTGTTTGGTTCTGTAAGTCATTGTGATTAATGGGACCAAGGAGAGGGCTATACATGTCCATTTTGCTCTCTGAGGTTTACTGATCTGGTCAGCATGGCTTTTCTGTCCCTATTACACTTGTACTGATGAAAAAAGTTTGCCCTATGGATGCAGATTGAATACTGTATCATGATCTCTCCCTATAAAATATTCATTCGAATGATAATTTAGAAAGACTGTGGCATGTAAGAATATTTAGACTTCAGCTAATCCTTGGGAAGTAAATCAGTATGGAAATAGTTGAATCAGTATGGAAATAGTTCAGAGAATAGTAAAAAAAAAAATAATGCTATTTTCTTCAGATTCATTTTGTTATATCTTCTATCAGTTTAACACTTTATTCATATTTAATTTAACAATCTTATATAACAGTTTTCCCTTAAAAAAATTGTGCATTGTTTGTTTTACCAAAATTTAGATTTTATGTTTTTTAATTGGATGCCTCCCCTTACAGAGCTGTATGGGGAGACAAAATATCTGGCTACTGCCTTAAGCCATGCTTAGATCATCAACATGGGTGCCCAGGGCAGAACTTCCGTCTGTTATCTGTCTGTGCCGTTCCGGAATGACAATGAAAAGAGACAACTTCATCTCAGGTTAACACCCGAGAGGTCAGCACAGACCAGACAGGCAGTGGCCTTGGGCTGTGGTAGCCACGAGCCAGCAGCATCTTCAGAAGCCTGGCTGTGAGAGTGATGACCACGGTCCAATTCCCGATACCCGGCTAAAGCACAGCGGAATCCCAGGCATGAACTTAGGAAGGCAACACATTCGTTTAATAAATGTAAACAAAGATACAGGGAACGAGAAGAAAGCTTACGTCGTCACTAATTTCAAGCTGTAGGGTTAAGTTCTATGAGCATTTGCTGTGTTGTCTTGCTTGGCATTTCTGCCTGCAGAAGTGTGGTTGATAAGATCCTTCACTGGTGCCGGTAATAGATAAAGGTGGCCACAGAGGCACGTGCAGATATTCAAAAGTCTTCCAGGGAAAGTTGGGAAAGTTGGGATCTCGCCAACATGCTGTTCATACCTGCTCTTAAATAACAGCTAACCCAGAGATTTTAAAATCCGTAGATGTAATTGTGTCATAAATATGTGAGTTATTTTAAGTGGAAATTTTCATTTCTGTGAATGGAACATGCTAAAGTCACCCATTTTTGCTCCTTCCCTGTAGGAAGAATGTTTCTTGAACCTAGAGGCCCCGATATCTAGAGTATGTGGATATGACACCCCGTTTCCTCACATCTTTGAGCCCTTTTATATCCCAGACAAATGGAAGTGCTACGATGCCCTTCGCAAGATGATCAACTATTGACGACCGAGGTAGGTGTTACCAGTGTGTTGATGTGCGCGGGTGCCTTTTGTGTCCTGTTACTCAGGATCAACAGCGCCACCAGTGCCTTATGTTCTGTTTATCAGTAACTTTCAGAACAAAGTGTCTCCTTCATAGAACTGCTCAAGCTTCTGCTAGCATATTTACATCCAGTAAAATTGTGTCCACGATATTAAGATTTATAGATGCAGTGTGCTAGCATTAAACAATCAAATACATTTTCTCCCACTCTTGTCCCTTCTTCCCCCTTCATTTCTATGCATCACCCTGGCTGTTTTAAATTGCTTGGGTAGCAGCATAATCTCTGTTGTTCGAAAGGGGTTTCTCACACATCACTGACTCAGGCACCAGTTGTTTATAATACGATGAATGACATTCAGACGTTTATCTTCATTTTATCTAGGAAAAAAAACTAATTTTTTTAGGAGAAAACCTATTTAGTCTAGAGAAGTATAGAGAAAAGTTTACTTAAAAAAAAAAAAAAGAAAGAGATCAAAACCCAAACATTGCTGCTATTTCCAGAATCTTTTTTGACAGGTGAATATTTTAATGGTGTGTGTGTGTGTGTGTGGTGTGTGTGTGTGTGTGTGTGTGTGTGTGTGTGTTGTTTTGAAGCAAGCTCAGGCAGGCCTTAAGCCAACTTTTGTCCTGCTTCTGCCTCCTGAGTACTGGATTCACAGGCGTGTGCCGCCACACCCAGCTTATGAATGTTTTATAAATATTGGATGAGAAATTCTATTTATTCATAGTGTTTCCTAAATTGGGCTTATCAAATCTGTCAGCAGTGCTGTTCTAGGAATTAAAAAAAAAAAAGCATATCATTAAGATAGTGTTGGCTTTATTTGGTTTTCAAGTTTTTAATATAGAAATTGCCAGTACTGGCACCCTGCTTTTAAAGCGTTCCAAAATGATGAGATGAAATTGGAAGCTTTATATTTTAATATCTGAGTTGTCCAAAAAAGTAATAATAATGCATTGTGAGGACCCAAGATTTCATCAGAAGATAAAAGAGAATAAACTCAGCATGGTGGCAACAGACTCCACCTGTGCCAATCCAGAGAGATTTAATTCCTAAATGCTGTACATGGGTTACAGAGCTAACTTGTAGAAGGCCAGAGAAAGCATTTATGCAAATCATGCCCTCTCCTGTTACTATGCCCCCACTGTCTAACAGCTGCAGTTTGAGAATATTATTACAAGTGTCCGTTAGGGTTGTTGGCCACACTCCCTGCAGGTACAGAGACTCTATTTCTGATGCCCTTGAAATTGGTTTCTCTCATCAGTGGGAGCTCAGGGCAGATTGGAGATCTTCTTCTGAGGACCCACTCCATGGGCTGGGTGCTGGAGAGGCAAGGAAATGTGGCCACATGCCTCTCTTGCTAATGTTAAAATACTTCAAAAGAAAATTGTTTTTATGTCTCTACATTTAGGTTGTGCCTTTGATTTTAAATGTAAGCAAAGTGTGTAAACTCAGGCCGACAACGTGATAAAAGAATAAAATAGCTTTTCTGTGGTGAAAATTAAATATGTTATTAAAGAAAGTAAGCACAGAAGGAACTGAGAATGCTTCTAACTGTTACTGATTTCTTTTACAGAAAACCAGGAAGATGATGACTAGATATGGAAATATTTTTTTCTGAAACCTTTTTATATTTCCTTCTACTTCTTTCTACTTACATATAGTTTTATGAAACGCGCTATCATGGATACTGGCTGACGAGCCGCGAATTCCTCATGTTAATATAAATGGATTGAGTGCATGGGAGTGATGCTTTAGGGAGCACATGGGCAGCGATCTTAAGACCGTTTCATGACTATAAATATCGGGTGGTGTTGTATTCAATAAAGCCACGTCACATCGCCTTCAGACTCTGTGTGTCCTCTTCCTCAGATAGTAAAAAACGGTTCGCATTGCAGAATAATGGGTTCTTAACTTGCTAACTGAATTTGAGTTAAAGTAAAATATTTATTCTAGAAATGCTGATTTTTCCACTTTGTTGTATTTGGTTTAGTTCTTTATGGTCAAGATGGTTTTGTGTTGGCGTAACTTTTGGAATGTTTTTCTCCATCTCTCCCTCTTGGTTCAACAAGGTTACTGGTGGACCCGGCTCCTCCCGACTAGTGGGACTGAAGGGGCCCTGGTGCTGCCTCTTCTCAGTCACAGGGATGGACGACATGGTCCCCTTATGACATTGCTAAGCTCTAGCTGCAGTTGTAGGGTTTTGTTTTGTTTTGCTGTTTTTTTTTGGGGGGGGGGTTGTTTTTAAATAAGACTTTGCAAAACAAATTGAATTTTCATTTATATTCTTGTGTAGATAAGAAGAGAAAAATATTAGCATGCAGCGATTGCTTCTGCCAGGTGGAGCCTTTCCTGATGCTCCTGGCAGGGGACACCCTGCCTTCTCTTCCCCTCACCAAAGTTCCAGAAGATCTGAAAACAGGAATTCCCTGCAGAGCCATCACACTGGCCTGCTCTTGGCAATTGGGCAGTTTGCCTCTCCTCCCCTTGCCTGGTCCCTGAAGAACTTTCTCATTCAGATTCTGGCGGAAAGGTCCATGAAAAGGTCTGGATTCTCCTGTTTCCCATTGCCCGTAAACACTTAGAAAAGTAGGCATTTCCTTATAATTACCAATATGTAGTTTTCTTTAGAACTGTAATTGTAAAGGCTGCACCCTAGTTATTTTTTGCCAACCGTTGGGGAAGGCTGCAGAAGGTAACTGGCGGATGTCACTGACTTGGAGGCAGAGCAAAGGCACTTCACCGCAAGTCCCGGGGCAGTGGGCTGGCAGTTTGTGTGGGGGAAGCAGAGCCCTGTCCTTGGCTTAAAAATAGAAAGTCCTGTGCAGATAGGATGGGAAAAGTTGCAGGTTGTCAGCCACAGCTTGGAAAAGAGTGAGTCCAGTTGGCTTTTGAACAGGACATTCTGGGTTTAAGATGCCAGAACTCTGTCTGGACCTCGCCTCTTCTCTTCATCCCCCAGCAGGCTCAGGGGTAGGGCTCATGTACGTGCCTGGTCCAGCAGAGCAGGATATGGGCCAGTCAGCCACATCTTGCCAGTCTGCATCCTATGAGAACATGATGTCTCTAGTTGAAGTTATTTCTTCAGTTGATGGTACTTAGGATTATATGAACCTCTTTGTTAGTTATTTAGTGACAGTGTCTTTACTAATTTTTCTATCTATTGATATTCTAAGAACTTTTCCTTAGTTACTAGGACTTGATTTCTTTAACTTTCTTTTGAGAAACAAGAAGTACAGGGCAAGTCTGGGAATAATCTGTACACTAAGTATGGATTCTGAGTATGATCCATCTCGGTTCTTATTGGCCCTGCAGGGCCTAGCAGTAAATACATCCTTCCTAAGACAAACATTTAATAGTTAATTATTAAACTTCAGCTCAAAACAAAGACATCAATATAACTGCATTTTTTAAAAAAATATAGAACAAATGTTCTGTGTCTTACAAATTAGGGAAATAGTGTCAAGATGGCAGCTGGGGTGTCAAATGAGTACCAATCTAATCTCCTGCTACTGTATACTAAGCTCATAAATCTATCTTCCTATAAAAGCATGGATACATATGATAATTTAACTTCCCATAGTTCCAATTGCTCTAGTCTCTTTGAAAATACGTCCTATTATTGAAGACATCATGCATTTTAGACACTGGGCCCAGAGGCCTCTCAGCTGGAACTGACATGAAAGGCTCTTCCCTGAGGACTAGCCTTCATGGAACTAGAAGGTACCATGCAAACAAACAACAGTGATGCCTATGACCCACAACAGCCATCATGAAACAGTAACCCCAAGGGTGTGATAGTGGCACACATACCTTGGTGGTAACCAACAGCTCTCTAATTGGACTTAAGACCAGCTCAACAAGAAGGAAATCATGCCTGGTACTGGAAACCTAGGAAACTAACTACTCAGGGATGGTGAAGTCATGGGTCTTGGAGGATAGCTTACAACTGCCACTTTATTAAACCTCCTTTGTAACTACATTCTAAATATTCTAAATATTTGTCCAATTACCCAGTGATAAGGATAGTCCTTACCCCTTATCAAAGAAACTTCTGTTTGCAACAGATGAAGACTATTATAAAATAAAATGACAAGCAATCAAAATGTAGAGTTGTGGAGTGGAACCCAGACCCAACTTACACACACACACACACACACACACACACACACACACAAGTTAAGGAAAAGAGAGGTCAAAATGTAGAGTTGTGGAGTGGAACCCAGACCCAACTTACACACACACACACACACACACATACACACAAGTTAAGGAAAAGAGAGGTCCTGAATTTGAAAGAGAGAAATGAGGGGTATATGGGAGGGTTTGGAGGGAAGAAAAGGGGAAAATTATGTAATTATAATCTGAAAAACTAAAGGTATATAATATAAATGCTTTACAAAACTGATATGCAACTTAGGTGACCAGACCAGTGTATAGAAGGCTAGGGACCCAGGGAAAAACCAAATACAACTGCTCTACTAAAGGAACAAAGCAATCAAATGACCCCAGTGCCATCCTGCTTTTCTCATAGACCAGGGCTTTGCCCAGCATCATCAGGGAGACTTCCTCCTGCAGCAGATAGGTGTAAATACGGAGAGTCACAACAGATATTATTCAGAGTTAGAGACCTGGAAACCCTCCGCCCTAAACTGGATGTTTCCATCAAATCTCTTTCCTCAGGGCTCAGGAAACCCTGTGGAAGAGGTGACTGAAAGGACAAGGACGTAAGAGTCATAGGGGTGGAGGACGACACCAGGGAAACAAGGCCTTCTTTTTTTTTTTTTAATTTTTTTTATTCGATATATTTTTTTATTTACATTTCACATGATTTCCCTTTTCTGGCCCTCCACTCCCCAAAAGTCCCATAAGCCCCCTTCCCTCCCCCTGTTTTCCCACCTACCCCTTCCCATTTCCCCGTTCTGGTTTTGCCCTATACTGCTACACTGAGTCTTTCCAGAACCAGGGGCCACTCCTCAGTTTTTCTTGTACCTCATTTGATGTGTGGATTATGTTTTGGGTATTCCAGTTTTCCAGGCTAATATCCACTTATTAGTGAGTGCATACCATCTTTTGAGACTGGGTTACCTCACTTAGTATGATGTTCTCCAGCTCCATCTATTTGCCTAAGAATTTCATGAATTCATTGTTTCTAATGGCTGAATAGTACTCCATTGTGTAGATATACCACATTTTTTGCATCCATTCTTCCATTGAGGGATACCTGGGTTCTTTCTAGCATCTGGCAATTATAAATAGGGCTGCTATGAACATAGTAGAGCATATATCCTTATTACATGCTGGGGAATCCTCTGGGTATATGCCCAGGAGTGGTATAGCAGGATCTTTCCGAAGTGAGGTGCCCAGTTTTCTAAGGAACCGCCAGACTGATTTCCAGAGTGGTTGTACCAGTTTGCAACCCCACCAGCAGTGGAGGAGTGTTCCTCTTTCTCCATATCCTCGCCAACACCTGCTGTCTCCTGAGTTTTTAGTCTTAGCCATTCTGACTGGTGTAAGGTGAAATCTCAGGGTTGTTTTGATTTGCATTTCCCAAGGCCTTCTAAACACAGCAGAATTGATGCACATATGAACTCACAGAGACTGTGGCAGCATGCACAGGGCCTGCAGAGAGCTGCACCAGACAGGGCCCAGGGGCTGAAGGAAGTGAGACAGGCCCCCACCCCTAACCCAGAAGCCAGCTCCAACTGATAACCACTTACAAATGAAACAATGAGTATCCTATAAGGGAGTCCTAGTGGGGAAACAAAGTACTCCAGGAGAGGGCTAAGCCGCATGCCCAGCAGTAGGTAGCCAACAGGGAGCTAACCACACCTTTGGAGGTTCTTTGTTGGGTGTGGCTTTTGTTTTCTTTTTTAAACCTTATAGGTTCTTTGTATATTATGGCTCCTAATTTTGTGTTTTATGGGATTCCTATGTGTGCAAATGTGGGTTTTGCTTTGCTTTGTTTTTGGCCCCTTCTCTTCATTTTGTCCTATTCCAATAAGTTTTGTTTTGTTTTATGTTATATTTGACTATTATCACTCAGATGTCCTGTACAAAGGGAGTGGATCTGTATGGCTGAGTAGTATGGAGGGACTGGAAGGAATATCAGGAGGGAACCATAGAACTAGAGTATTTTGGAAGGAAAAAAATCCATTTTTAATAAAATAAAAACAACTACTAATAAAATTGAAATCAGTATGTGTAGTTTCCACATCACTACATACTTTTTACTTTATTAATTTTCCATACATTTATAGTGAGGACTAATTTAAATTATGTGGACTGGGCCAGTGTTGGGTGGCGGTTTCCTTGACAATAACACCCTCTGTGTTCTGGGAAGCTTGTTAAGACATAGGATGTACAAAGGAGATGAAACATTCTATCCTTCAGGGAAGCTCCTTAACACATAGGATATTCTACATGGATATAAAGCATTCTCACTTGCAGGGACACCTGTGCAGTTCAGGACAGAAATGACTCCAAGGCTTCAGAAGTCCCTGAAACTGACCAGATTCACCAGGTTTCTCTGTCCCCAAGGATACATGAACAGTAAGAACTACAAGGAGACACTCTCAGACTATCCAAGCTACCAAGAAGACGCTCAAGCCTCGAAGGTACTCCGCCCAACTGAATTACTCGGAAAAGTACTCTCTTCCTTGTAGAGAGATGTCTGCAGGTTGCACAGTATGCTCTGAGTTTCTAGCCTTCATGAGCTGTCACCCAGGCTGGGATAACTGGTGATGTCTCTGTGTTCTTTCTACTCCTATAAGCAACCCCAGTAAAACTCATTGTTTCACAAAACTGGACCTTTACAGCACCCTTATTTTGGTCTGTTGATTCCCTATCTGCGGTAAGTAGATATTTCTTCATGTCTCAGGAATAGTGTTGAACAACAGCCAGGTACTGCGTTATAGTTTAAAACGCAAAGTTACTGGAGCAACAATCTCTATAAGAAAACACAATCAGGATCCAGAACAATGAAACAAAGCACAATGAGAAGAAGAGGTGGGGTGAGGGATAAAGAAAGGCCAAGGAAGATAATCAGACAGTGGCTGGAATAGAATAGACTGCTGGGTAATCAAGGAAAACTTAGGTGGGGTTCAGAAACAAAACCCATTTAAGGGCGGTTCAAGTTGATGTGGAAAGGTTAAAACTTTGACATAGAATGCTACGGGGATGGTTCAGCTGGTACCGTGCTTGCCAGCAAGTATGAAAACCTAAGTGTGATGCCTGTACCTTTGGAAAACTCCCGGCATGCTGGTGTGCTCCTAAAAATTCCACCCTTGAGGAAGCAGACAGAGGAGGCTGCCTGAGGCGAGGCGTCTTGGCCAGCCAAGCTAATTGAATCTCAGAGAGCCCCAGGTTCAGTGAGAGACTATCTCAAAACATAAGGTGGGGTGGGGGGTGGAGTGTGGGACTGCCCCATGTTGACCTCTGTGCTTATGTGCATGCACACAAAGGAACGTGCACACACACACACACACACACACACACTCACAAATTTAAGCATGGAAAACATGAAGTGCTAGCAAGGCAACCCAGTTCATATTAATCAAAATCGTCGAGAAAGACAAATATATTGTACGTATTTACACAAGGAACTTGCCACAGTGACGGCATGCTAGGTAAATCCTTTATATTCCAAAAGAGTAACATTAAAAAAATTAGGAATGACATAAATACTGAAGGTCTGGAGAAAAGAAAGACAGAAGAAAATGTTATACACCAGTTTCGGTTTGTTAGATAAGGCAAGGGGTGGATCAGTAGATCTGTAGATTGAAGTGTGTGTGTCTTCATGTAGAATTTACAGCCTTTAAAGTGGACATTGCAGCTAAAACCTTCAGTCACATCCCAAGGCACAAAGAAAAACAATGGTATGCTTCCCCAAGGAAAAACACAGGAAAAAGCACTACATTTTCTCACCACATCCCGAGTTAATGGCAAATATTCCAGCTCCTTGGACATCATAAAGCACCCAACTTAGTAACTGTGAAACCAAAACGGAACTGTAAAGCAGTTACCAAATCTTTAGAGTGTAAGCTCACAGATGGGGGTCAGCGGAGCTTTTGTAGCAATAAATTCATAGTCTTGGAGTTTTTCAAATGGAAAACTGGAATTATAAGGCTGCAGAAATAAGGAACAAAGAGAAGGAAAACTAGAAGTCAAAAACCCCAATGAGGACTTTAAAGTTAATGTTTCTCTTTTACTTTTTCGTTTTGGTTTTTGTTGTATCTTACCCTAATTTTAGTGGTGTAATCCTGACTTCTACATCTAGTGACTCCATAATGGCCTTTCCTGCAGTCATGAGACCTTAGCACTGTCACTAACCTTAACTGGACACCTAGGAAATTTTGTTTTACTAAGAATTCTAATGTTGCCAGTATGATTTTTTTTTAATGTAGTTGGGATATACTCAGGTTTATGCTCCTTCCACTGAACTAAATTTTTGATCTCACCCCAATTATTTTATTTTTAAACAAAGATTTCAAAAAGTTAGAGAACAATGAAGGGTCTGTATTCAAAGCACCTAGTACAAAAATTAAAAAGCACAATTTATCTCCCCAGCCTTCCTAGACCCAGAATTTAAGACACCATCGGTAGTTAATAAGTAGTACTTTAAAATAATTCTGTCTCAACAGCTAGCTAGCCTTACAAAAGTTCTCCCCAGTGAGATCTGTCCCCAAGGCTGGCTACCTCCTCAAGGGTTTTTCCATAGTTGTTTGGGGAATTTCATGTAAGTACAAGTATCAAGTTCATGCTTGCCTCTTGCCCTGCCTCCCTATGGATATGGTCATTGTCTGCAGCTACAGAGGACAGACACCTCATGTCACTCCTGCCACAAGGATGATTTGTAGCCTTGAAGCAGCCCCCTGTGCTGCTTGCACAGACTGACACCAGTTCTCTCTCATTGCATTTTGTGGAACTTTCCAGAACAGAAGAATCCATTGGCTTTCCATGGAGATCAGTGGCTTCCATATAGTGAGCTATTGGTTCCTCCAGAATCTCATTGGCATTTGTTCATAGAGTTATTTATCATGACTATGTAAGTCACTTGTCAATTATTATATTGAATCTCTCTCTCTCTCTCTCTCTCTCACACACACACACACACACACACACACGTACACGCACATGCACACACACATGCACAAGCACACGCACACACAGGAACTGTTACCAGATGGTCACCATAGGTTCCCACTCCTTTTCTCTGAGAAGTGACATCTCCATGAGACTTCTTTACTTTAGGGGCCAGCTTATTCCTAGAGCAAACTAAGATCCAAACTATCATACTCACCTAAGGACAGGACTCATGCCTATTCGGTTATTTCATGTTATTTTATGTGCAGTAAAATTTCATATAGATTATGGAAAAACTGCCTGGGAGAAAATGGAACAGTAGTGGTCTGTGATTCATGGTGCAGTCATGTGATTAGATACAATGCAGAATTTGCAAGTAATCATTATGAAAAGTATGTGGAAACATGGAAAGCATGGTCACTATTCATCTTTAAGTAGAAAAATCACAGTTCAAAATTACATGTATATTACGATTATAACTACTATTTCTTGTTCTCACAATGGTTATTACTTATGATTTCCCTTGTAAAGGAATCATCAGGTCACAGCTGTGCTAGGGCACATACCATGAGCAATGCACAGTAAGAGATAACTCATTTGTGAGCAGGTCTGTTACCCATATAATGAAGTACCTACTAATGTATACTTACCCAATAATGCCAAATATTAGTATTGCATAGCTTTCCTGTTCTTCAAAGAAGCCATCAATGAACATTAGCACTAGGAAATCTTTTCTATGTGATTACTTCAAAAACAGGAAATATGACACAATAGTTCTCTCAAACTCTTTCTCCCTCGTGGGCACATATGTACCCAAAAGAACTCTGCTAGTTGAACTCAGAAGGAAGAATTCAAGAAAAGAATTCACCTTCTACAAATACTAAATTTAGGACTATGTAAGTGTAAGCCATTCTATTCAGATGTAAATGTTTATCATTTGGGGCCGCTGCATAAAGGGGAGGTCACATTCACAGTTTTTAATCGAATAGTAGAGGGACTTCGGTAAGGATGTAAGCAGGTTAAAGGAACTGGAATGGAAAGGTGGGGCTCCAAGGCCTGAAGCCGGGGTGGGTGGGGTTTCTGGACCGTGGAAGAGGGAAGAGCTGGCAGTTGAGAGTTGCCCAGCAGCCTGGGCAGAGGGCTCTTACCGAGGCTCCTCCCTCCTGATTCCTCAAGGCTGCAGGTGCTACCCATTGGCCCAACCTGCCTGTGCACGGAAGCCATGAGCCTGGTGATTCTGTCCCTAGATGCCAGGCCCTCTAGGCGCAGGGTTGGTCAGGGTAGAGATGGATTTGAGGAGATGGAGAATAAGCAGCCAAGGCAGACATCAGCACGTGTTCCACCACAGGCTAACTGTTCTAAGCCGACTGGATGCTATGGATTTTTTTAAAAGTATATTTAAACTGGGGTGAGAGGAATCATGTGCCTCAGGAGGAAAACGAAGGACAACAGCTCGTGGATGTTAGATTTTTTTTCCTTCCATTAAGTGGGTTCCAGGGATCGAATTCAGGCTGTCGGGCTTTATTAGCATAATCACTTCACTGGCTTGTGCATCTTTCTTGGAGTTGTCTGTCCTGGGCAGGTCTGTTCTCCTAGAGGAAGTTGCCTGTGGGGGTCTTCTGTGGCTCTTTGTACACTGGTTCTCAGAAAGTCCCCATTCTTGATGTGAAAACAAACAACAAACAAACAAAACCTGCCTGACTATGCCATCAGCAGGGCTCAACAGCTCCACTAGCACTCAAGGCTGCCTGCCACCTCCACTTACGGCGTCCCTCTATCGGGCCACACAGGAGATCTTCAGTGTCCCCCCAAGAAGCTCATTCTCTTAGATAGCCCATGTCAGAAAGCCTAGACTCTAGACCTTGGCCAGTAGTTCAGCCAAGAAGCATATACTTCCGGTCTCTGGATTCTTGGGGCATTGCTCCCCACCACACCCTTCACTTGTCTGCGTCTTTTATTTTGTTCTCAACAAATATTTTGCAGCCAGCCTTGCCCTCTAAGATAGCTTCAGTAGTGAGAGGACTCTCCTTGGGGCTGAGGCAGAAGATGTCCTTGTCTCCCTCTGCAGGGTAGTGGGCAGCTGAGCTCTGCACAGCTATGGAGCCTGGCATGGTTTGGGGTTATTTGTGTGGACTTGGCCTTCCTGTCTCTGTGGCTCTACCCTCTCCTCTGGAGAGAGCCAGCCAGTATCTGGACTCCCACAGGGTAGGTAGATAGGTGTTTTTGTTTACCTTTCATCCCTTGCCTCAGTGAGGCAATCAGCCTCCTGGAAGGTTTAGCAGAGCAACCCCCCCCCCCTCCCATGACCTCTAATTCCCTCTCACCAGGCCCAGTCCCTCTTCCTGTTTCTCCCACCTCTCTTTCTGTCACAGACTGGGGCTTCCTCCCATTTCTCCCATAAAACTTTCTCTCATTTCTTAACTTCTAGAACATACCATTACCTGCTTCCCCAATTCCAATGACACAATGCAGCTTCTCCTCCATTGTCATCTTTATGCCTCCTCCGGAAGGGAAGGAGATAAATCTGGTTCCATAGTCTTGTTAAAAGACTGCACTAATTGCTTTAAAAAAAAAATCTTGTCAGTGAAAACTTTACCTCAGTGCAAAAGAGTGCTGCCAAAGGTCAGTTCTCAACCACCCATGTTCTTAGCCAGACTGATAAACTGCCAGATCTTTCCGTGTCCCTGGTTTTTAACTGTCAAGGGAGGAGAGATGGGAGGAGGCAGTAGAGAGCAGGACTTTGAGAGGGAGGCTCACCTCTGATTATGTATGGGATGAGCTATCTTTATGCCCTCAGCCTTCAATTCTGAATTACAGAAATTAAGCTTAGGTTCACCTGTGTAGTGTGGTTGTTTTACAAACTAGTAATTATAACTCTCATTGAATTAAGTGAAATTGAAACTGGACTCTACCTCCTGGGATGTCTGTGAGCGAGCCTGTGCCTCTGTCACAAGCTTCTCGCAGGATGTTGATGTCACCCTTTGCATCATCCGTTCCCAGACGGAAGAAATCTTGATCCACTCAGCACCGTCCGTGGGCGGAGTGTGCAATATGGGGGTCTTCTGTGAAGGTGATTATGATTCAGGCGACATAAAACAAGTTGTTAAATCGAGCTTAGAGCTTGAGGGTCAGCTGTGACTAAGGCTAAAGTCCTGGTGATCACACGTTGCTGCTTAGTCATCACATTTTTATTCACAGAAATCCACTCATGTTGGTTTAAGGAAGGTAGAATTTGTTCTAAAGAATCCATTTTTATGAAGAACTTTAAGCCTGGTAATGAAAAAGTTCCCACGAAGCCTTTCTGCTTCCTCCAGCCCTTGGGCCCACCATGTCTCCTCCGCTCTGCAGGCCACCTTCCTTCATTCCTGTCCCTCTGCTGACTGATTCTCAAGTAACTCATCACCCTGCACTCTGCTCACTGAAGAAAGGCTTTGCTTCACACCACAAACAAACTCAGCATTCGTCTATCTGACTTCACATTTCTGAGAGTGAGAATACTGGGCCCAGCTTAGGTCCGGCTCCCTGGCCTGGTCCGTGGCCGGAAGAGAGAATAGATGGAGCTATATTGCATATGGAACACTGGGAATGATGACAACTCCACACAGTATGCTTTCCAAGTCACTTTCTCTGAAAGAG